>NW_024581127.1:22595531-22616650 GCF_017639235.1 Corvus kubaryi
GGAGGCCCCGCGGCCCCGGCGCTGCCCGGCCGGTTCCGGCTCTCCGGGAGAGGCCCCGCCCGGGCCTGGCGCAGCTTCCGGGGCAGCCGCGGCCGTTCCGGGCGGCGGCGCGGGCGCCATGGGGGTGACGAGACAGAAACACGCCAAGAAGATAATGGGCTTCTACAAGCACAACTTCCAGTTCCGCGAGCCCTTCCAGGTGCTGCTGGACGGCACCTTCTGCCAGGCCGCGCTCCGGAACAAAATCCAGATCCGGGAGCAGCTGCCCGGGTACCTGGACGGCGCCGCGCAGCTCTGCACCACGCGGTACGGCGGGGAGCGCGCTCCGGCCTCCCGGGGCCCTGGGGAGGAGGTGGCGCTGGGGGCTGAGGGTGACTTGCAAGAGGTTGGGAGCATTCCTCAGACCCTGCTGCCTTTCCGAAGGTGGCATGAGGGGCCAGCGGTAAGCCCGCTGTGTGAGGGAGGGCCGGGTGGGTCTCTTCCCAGGCCCTTCCCACCCGCCGCGTCTGATTGGTGAAGTAACAGCAGGGGCAAGCTGAGATCTCCTGGGCCTGGCGAGTTCCTGCCTTGCTGGAGCTGCAGCCTACCAGTGCCAGGTTGTTTCCAAAGTAGCTGTTGACAAGAGAAGACAACGATGTGCTAGACAAAGACATGGAAGTAAAGCATGTACACTACATACTGAAGTTGCATCCAAGTTGCCTTTGTTATTACTTAATTATGTTTATTGTATGTATTAAAATACAAAAACCCAGTTACATTGTATATCTGCAATAACACAGAATAGCCAACTGCCCACTAGGGAGGCAATTAGTGAAAATACCAGGAAGATGTATACCCTCGGCTTGAAAAACACACTGAGCCTTCTTGCACAGCATATGGAACTGGCCTGCACTTCCAAACAGTATAAAGTATTGAGTCATGTCCTTAGCTGTGAAGTGTTTGGGAATTGTTTTGATCCAAACTGTATTCCTGTCATGTAGAAATGTCACTTCTTGCTGCTTCTTTCAGCAATATCTGTTGGTCATTTTGACCAGGTTCCACTTAGGCCAGCTGAATGGACTCATTTTCTCTGCTGTCAGAACACTGAGTTGCTGAGACAGCACCTCAATGTTATGAAAAGAACCTTGCTGGGGAAATGAGCTGACTCGCTGTGACCCCCAGGTGGGGTCTCACTAGAGTGGAGTCATGGGGAGAATCCCCTTCCTCACCTTGCTGCCTACACTGCTTTTGATGAAGCCCAGGACACAGCCTTGGACACAGCCCAGGCTTTCACACTGCCAGCTCATGTTGAGTGTCTTGTCCACCAACACCTTCCAGGTCACTCATCAGGGCTGCTCTCAATCCATTCTCTTCCCAGCCTGTATTTGTGCTTGGGTTGCCCTGACCCATATACAGGACCTTGCACTTGGCATTGTTGAACTTCATAAGGATTACACAAGCCCATCTCAAGCCTGCCCAGGCCCCTCTGGATGGCATCCTTTCCCTCCAGAGAGTCAACTGCACCACACAGCTCGGTGTCAATGGCAAACTTGCTGAGGGTGCACTGGATCCCACTGTCCATGTCACTGACAAAGATGTTAAACAGGTCCCAATACCAACCCTTGGGGAATGACACTTGTCACTGGTCTCCACTTGGACATTGAGCTGTTTACTGGAACTCTTCAAGTGCAACCCTCCAGTGAATCCCATATCCACCAAGTAATCTATCTGTTAAATCCATGCCTCCAGGTTAAAGACAAGGATGTTGTGTGGAGCAGTGTGAAAAGCTTTGCATAAGTCCAGTTGGGTGACATCTGTTGCCCTTCCTTATCCATCAGCACTGTAACTCTGTCATAGAAGGCCACCATATTTTTCATCATTTCCCCTTAGTGAAGCCATGTTGCCTGTCACCAGTCAGCTCCTTGTTTTCCACATGATTTATGTACTTTCCAGGAGGATCTGCTCCATAATCTTGCCAGACACAGAGGTGAGACTGACTGGCCTATTGTTCCCCAGATCTTTTATTTCCATTTTTTAAAATAAATTAAATTTTAAAGTTTTATAATAAGTTAATTTTAAAATAAATTAAATTTAAAAAATAATTTTATTTGTTAAGTAGTGGTTCATATGCTAGGTGGTATCCAAACTTAAATTTAAGGACTCAGCATTGTCACTGATGTGAATCATTTTTAAATCATTTAATATATCTTAATGTTATTACTGGTTAATCTTGTTTACAGCCAAGGAAACCTTGCTGATGTCTTCAGATGGGCTATTGCTTTTTTCTCGTTGCCATTTACAAATCATAGAGCCTGAACAACTGGGTGTTGCTCATTCCTAAGTAACTCACATCAGCCTTTTGCTGTTGTAAAAAGTATGAGGTTTTTTTGTTTAAAAATCATTGTCTCTTTTGGTTTTCAGATGTGTTATAAAAGAACTTGAATCACTGGGGAAAGCACTGTATGGAGCAAAATTAATTGCCCAGAGATTTGAAGTTCGAAGCTGTTCTCACCATAAGAATCCTGTGAGTGGTTCAACCTGTTTACTTTCCATGATTGAAGATGGCAACCCTCATCACTTCTTTATTGCTACACAGGTAAAAGCTCATGGGAAATGTAAGTCCATTTCTTTTGAAGTGATGCTTTGATACCTAAGGATAAAGAAGCCTACAATAACCTCGATTATGAGGTTTTTAAATACTTTGTGGGAATTAATCATGTAAAGCCTTACTTGCTCTTTAATGTATTTCCTGATTATGAATCAGGTAATCTTTTCTCTTACTTGAACAACTAGATTTTTTTTACTTTGTAATGATATTGAGTAGTTGAGCTGAAAGTGTACAAAACATCATGACTACCTATTGACATGTAAAAAACAACTCGTGAATGCTAATTTGTATATTGCTTGTGTGTGCATCCCCTTCCCTGAACTGCTTTGCACAGTAGTCTGAAAAATGAAATTGTTAACATCCATATAACTTCAATTTTAAAAAATCTTGAAGTAAAGAATAAATAACTATACAAATAAGAAAGGCAGTTTTTTCTTGGGTTTGTTATTGGGACTGCATGTATAAATGATACACAATATATATAAAATGGTTTGTAGTAGAATTCTTCGTATTTATGTAAGACACAGGAGTTTGAAAATTATTACAGAAGAAATTATGTTACTTCTTGTGTTATGGTGGTCTGCATACAAGTGAATTGGGACTTTTTCCTCAAAAAATGTATGTATGCATATACATGCAGGAACAAAAAATGTTGATAAATTTTGCATCAGAAATACAGCTAGTCAGGAGAGAAGTTGAAATTTAGAGTGCTCTGAAAGGCACTGCCATGTATATCTGCTAGATTAAGTTTCTTATCTTTTTTATAATGTAATTTATCTTCATAGTTTTGTATTAAAAGTAGGTGCATTTGAATTGCAAATACCATTTAATCCAAAAATATTGACTAAAGTATTTAATTTTGCAGGACCAGGACTTATCAAACAAAGTGAAAAGGAAGCCTGGCATTCCTCTCCTCTTTATTATTCAGAACACTATGGTGCTAGACAAACCTTCTCCTAAATCTTTGGCATTTGTTCAAAAGTTGCAGACAAATCAGCTTGTTCCAGAGTACCAAAAACAAAGTATTGTGGAGCTTAAAGAAAAAGAAGGACTAGTAAAGCAAGAAGGTGAAAAGAGAAGAAAACGAAAAAGGGCAGGCGGCCCCAATCCTCTCAGCTGTCTGAAGAAGAAAAAGAAGAAAACACAGGAGGGTCAGGAGCCTTCTGCTGAAAAGAAGAAAAGAAGAAAAAGAAAACGAAATAGAGTTAAAGCAGAAGCCATGCAGTCAGTGCAGAAGAATGAAGGAGAATAAACCCATCTTTGTAAACACCACAGAGCTTGAACATTGTTAGAACTTTGGAAAAAAAATATTAATATAAAGTCATATGAAATTGAGTTGTTAATATTAAAATTTATTTTTATGAGATGGTTCTGCTTATTACTGTATCACAACATTTGTAGGTTATTGTCCTAATAATTTATTGTTATTTAGTATTGGGTTTGTGACAAAATACTTAGGAACCCTCATATTTTGTTACTCTCTCCAGCATCTTGGTTTGTGTCAAAATTCACATGATATGTAGCAATTTTTTAGAAATGCTTCTTGGCTTACATGTGGATGTTGGTGGGATATTAGACTTCTTTCTAAATCGAGGTTGTTAATAAAACTAGTTTTTACAACTGGCTTGTTGGAGATCATGAAACTTACCTAAAATAACACAATATCTTATTTATCTCTATTGTTTGAATACAAAAGTTAACTCTTGCAAAGAGACCGCAAGCCCTCGAAAGCCCTGTCCAGCCTAAATTTCTCTGTAAGTGCCATATGAACCAATGTCTCTTGGTGTTGATCTTTATTTATTAAGAAAATCCTGGAGGGTGTGCAATGTGTTGATATTCCTGGCACTGTAAGGGCATCTTTAGTCTTGCCTATTTTATCTGTAGTTTGTTCTTAATTTTTAATAGGAAAAATGCAACTTAAAAATGCTGAATCAAAGCACTGGTAATGCCATCACAGTATAGCAGAGCCATGCAGGAGTCCTGGAAAACAAGCAGCTGAGGGTGATGGGACTCAGGCCCTGCTGCCTGTTCTGCTGTTTTGTAAGGTTATGAACAGAACAGAACTGGGTTGGGGGAGAGTTGTGGTTTAACCCCATATGGCAGCTCAACCCCATGCAGCCGTTCAGTCAACTTCCCCTGTGTTGGGATGGAGAGAATCAGAAGGGTGAAGCGAGAGAACTTCTGGCCTAAGATAAAGACAGTTTAATAGGGGAAGTAAAAAGCATGCAAAGCACACAAAACACAAGCAAAGCAAAACAAGGAATTCACAACTTCCCATGGACAGGCGGGTGTTCAGCCATCCCCAGGAAAGCAGAGCTCCATCAAGTGTAATGGTGACTTGGGAAGACAAATGCCACCACTCTGAACATCTTCCCACTGTCTTTCCCAGCTTTATATGCTGAGTGTGATGCCATATGGTATGGAATATCCCTAGGGTCAGTTGGGATCAGCTGCCCTGGCTGTGTCCCCTTCCAACTCCTTGTTGTCTCCCCTGCCTACTTGCTGGTAGGGTGAGAAGCAAAAATGCCTTGACCCTTTATAAGCACTGCTCAGCAATAACAAAAACATCCCGACACTTAAGCACAAATCCAAAAACATAGATACTGTGAAGAAAACTAACTATTCCAGCCTAAAGCAGCACCAGGAGAGAGTTTCCAAAACTGTTTCAAGTACCTGATTTTCTATAGTAACTCTTGCTTCCTATGCCTCCTTAAATGTTTTGTGGCATTAGAGTAGGAAGTGAGTGACTGAGATGACAATAGAGGTATGTGACATAGCACATGCTGTGGCATCAGTGTACTCTCACACTGTTCCAGTCATTTCTCGCCAGATTTTTAACTTTTCTCGATGCATTTCTTCTTAACTGAGATGTTCTTAAAAGGAAAGCTTTCTGTTTCTTGACCTACATGGGTTTAAGCTGTGTGTTCTAAACAATTCTTCAGCCTGTGTATCATGCATTTGCAAAGTAGTTCTTGTGCACTGTCTGAACAGCTTCTTGAACGTCTGGAGCACACACCTATAATGTATGATGCTTTCTGTTGGCTTTTCAAATTATATGGACAGTTGTTTCACAGAGTTTGAGAAACCAGCTCAAGTGATGGGAGTTGGCCAGTCTTAGCAGACTGTGTGGGGTCATGTCTTCAGAATGTTCCCTCTGGCCAGCACAGGGAGGTGTGTGGTGTGCTCTGTGCTTCCAGCATGGGACACTGCTGCTGTAGCCCCAGCACAGGCCTTCCTCGCAACACAGCTGCTAGGAGCAGACTGTGGCTGTATTGTTCCGTATGAGAGACCATATACATCTTTGGTACGGACTGTGAGAGACAGAAGCAGGGAAGAAGGGTGCTGTAGTCAAGATGAAAGCTTTAATTGACACTTAAAACAGTCACGCTCATCGTGGTATTGTTCCTACATGGATTGCTGAAGTGCGTCCTGAGGAGAAATTCAGTAACTCCTAGAAATACCTTAATGCAGCATATTTGTTTGATGTATATCCCCTTTCTCAAGCTGTCACAGTCCCTATACACTCATTTATTTGGGCACAGTCCCATATTAATGTAGTTTTGCTTCCCATTCCTCCATAAATACTGCTTATATTTTTTCCCACTCCCAAAACCCACCCACAGACATCACTGCTGTAAGTAAATCTTAGAGCAGACAGCAGAGTTGGTTCACCATCAAAATCTCATTCTGAGTCAAAAGTATATTAAAACCCAGTAACTTTACTAAAAATATTGTTTTTAAAAATAGAGCAGAAAATACTCTAATTATTTACAGTAGTCCCTTTCGTTGTCATTAAAACACAAAGCTTAAAAACGCCTTTTTTAAAAAACTGTAAACAGACAAAAACATAATTTCTGTAAAAAAAAGAGTAACAGTCCCCTGATGACTCCCACCTTAAGGAATTTAAAACAGTATTTATCTATGTTTCCTTAGAATTTGAACACTAAGGACTCACGGTGCTGCCATTGGGAAGAACTGGAATACGAAGGGGAGTGAGCTCTTAAGAGAAAAACTGGAAAATTTATCTGCCGCATACCTGCAACTCTCCTCCAGCGTGGTAAGTAATTTGTCTGTCAGCTGTGGGGGAGAGCTCCCACCCAGGCAACAAGCAGAGGCAACCAGACCATGTGTTTTACCGCTCTGAAATTTGAAAGAGAAGCCCAGCCTTGTTTCCAAGTGAAGCAAGGCCTGCAGGCCGCAGCTGACTGGCTGTATTTATACCATTAAATCAGTAATCCCGGGAGCAGCCGGCAGCACCGAGCCCAGCTGGCAGGGCTGGCTCTGCCCGGGCTGGGCTCTCGCAGCTCACACCGCTGCGGCTCCCGGAGAGCGGGCCCTGCGGGTGCTCTGGGGCTGCGCTGCCTTTGCCTGCTGCGTTTGGTGAGGTTTAGCTGGCCCAGGCTATAAACCATGACAGGTCCCTCTAGGAATTCAGCGGTGTGAATCTCTAGGAGCATTCCTGGGCCTGTCAGAAACACCACTGTGGGAGTACCCATGGAGCTAACTTTGCTGCCATAGGTGTTCACTCCATGTACTGCCTGAAAAGCCACTGCCTTCTTCATCAATCAAAGGTCTGGAGTTGTGGCCACAACTCTGCTATAGACAGGGTTCCCAATATAACTTCTCTTATGAAGTTCAGGATTGTTTTGCTCTAGGGTGCTAGAGGGACTGGTTTCAGTTTTGAAACTACAGAAGCCAGAGGTAAATTAAAAGGAGCTTGACCAAAAACTTCTTTGGGGCTATTGATTTCGTCTTTTCTCAGACAGCATAAACATTTACCCCAAATCCTAGGCAGTAGCTCACGAAATCTTTTTCTTAAAAGAAGGGAAATAACCGGTGTTGTACAATACAGTGTATGCTACATGTGCAGAGTAATAGAAGAAGAAAACAATAATACATCAGCCACAGTCTGCAGGGCATTAATGCTGAATTTAGGACGGAATCTCATCTACCAGCAGCAGAAGATATTTACCTAGACTGCCTGCCAATTCAATTGGCTGGATTTATATATTAGTGTGATCCAGTACTACACAATAAATCACTCCCTGAGCATCTGTTAATGACACTAAATAGATGAGTTAATTAGAAGCTTCTGGAACCTGGGATGTTTATGAATCATTAAAGTAAATATGAATATGGTATGACTTGAGGAATACATACATTCTGGTGGTGAAAGGAAAATAGGATGTCCAGATCAGTCCTGCTCATTTGTTTTCAGCTACACTGATACAGTGTGAATGACTTCACCATCAGCTTTATAGTGTTCCTGGAGTTTTTTGAACATGTTCTGTCAGATACAAGATGAAGAAGGTCGGAACAATACCATTATTTATACTCACTGCATCTTTCATATAGAAGTTTCACAAACAGCTACTGTATATTTCATACCTCTGCGTGGGCATAATATCTCACACAGGGAGCAGCCAGAGATACGGGAATGAACAAATAAGAGCCCCAGCAGGTGTTATCATTTACAATTTAAGGGAGAAAAATTGCAGGATTCCGAGAGAGAATGACAGAAAGCAAAAGTTTTCGTACCCAGAGAGTCAGGAGTGAGAGAGAGATGGCACCTTGTGATTTAGGAATGGCCTAACTAATGCTGGGAAAGGAGCTTGTGATGTATTTCTGGTAATTATTATGTCTGTGCACTCCAAGCCCCAGATTTGTCTCAGAGAGCTCAGCTGTCTGAGCATGGAGGCAGTCATTTTGTAAAAGTTGCTACAGCTTGTTATAGAAGAGACAGGCTGGGCTCCCTTGGGGGGACTTTGTTTTCTGATTTCTTCTCCTGCGGTTGAAGGGAGCGCATGCAGCTGTGCTTTGTGTATGGATACAGGAAAACAATGAAGCTGTTAACAAGGGTCCAATTAAAAACAACCCAGAGCTGAGAGCTGGGTGGAAGAAAAAAGACAATATATTAGTCACTGAGATTTAAAGAAACCAAGGAAAAGAGAAAAATATACATGAGGGTTTCAGGGTGTTAACTGGAGAAAAGAATTGGTCAGCAGTGAAAGATGAACCAGAAATGGCTCAGCAGAGTAGGGAACAGAATAATAAACTATAAACAAGTTTTATAAAAAATCCTTCTAATTACATTTAGAAAACCTCATTACCCTTTGTGGCTCAGTTTCTGCCTTTTCAAAACAGTGAGCTGGACTGACTAAACCACTCACAGATCCTGTGCTGATAGCCCAAGAAGTCCTGCAGAATGTCGGTCTCATGACACCAAACACTTGGTATCTTTATGGTTTTTCAATATCATACACTTTGCAGAACTGCAGGTTTGCAGCCAAATCATTCTGCTGTAGATCTTGCCTGACCTTGCGTGTGGCTCACTGCCCAGCATGCAGATATTACATCCAGGAGCACCCCTACTCATGCCATTACTGATAGGGTTAATTGCTCCTGAGGGTACTCACAGCAATACTCTGGGATAGCCAGCCAGAAGTTCTGGCATGGTATGGGTTCTTTTTAAAGTCTAATCTCCTTCCAAGAACTCAGTAGGGGACCTCAAAGTTTCTTGTCGCAGTCTTGACTTCTCGTTGATCCAGAATGATCATGTAGCCATGTTAATTCCTCTGGGGCCAAAGAAACTACTGATTTGACTCTTCAGGGCAGATACTCTTTTAGACCGTCTTGGAGAAACACTGAAGAAATTTTTCACTTTGTGAATTGGCACCCACTTCGATAGGCAGGTTTTCAGAACAAATGCAGGGAACACTCTTCTAGAATTTCTGGCTCCCCCTTTCTACCCTGACCTCTCTTTCAGCTCCCAAGAATACAAGCAGGGCTGTTCTGGGATGGTCCAAAAATCTGTCTCAGCCAGCATCACGCCTCCAATAGTGGCTGAATGTTGTTCCTCAGGAGTAGAATGAAAATTGACAAAACATCTTTTTGGTGCTTCCCCAAATGACTTTCCAACTTTTTGACAATTTATTAGGGCGTTCCTGACCCAAGAAAAATATTTTGGTTTTAACAGCAGACAATGAATTTCTGTTTCACTGATTTGTTCAATCTCTCCTTGGAACCATGTAAACTTTAAACCTCTGATTTTCTGTGGCAAGGAGTTGCACAACTTGAACACATCTTATGAAAAATAATGTGTCAGTTTTGAATCTACTGCCTACCAGCTGGCTCTTATAATGGGTGAAAGTTTAAGCAGTCATTCTGATGCCTGAGATGGCCATCTAAAAACAGAGACTAGACAAGAATAAGGGAATAGAAGTAGGTATTTATTTGAAGGGCATTCAAGATACACCCTGGGGAGTTAAAAGGCTACACCCAAGATGGACCCTGGGTGATGAGTTCTTCACACTTTTGTAAGTTTGGTCCGTTTGCATATCAGGATCAATTCTCCAATTGCAACCCCAGTTAATGATGCAACTACCCCAAGTTTGCCCTCCTCTTCAGAGGCCTTAGTTTACGTATTTTGGGGCCTGGGACAATGTAGGTGTCCTTGGAGAGCAAACCTAGAGTGGCTTATTATGTCTTAACTGGCATAATAGAACAGTAGCTAACAGGCCACAAGAAACTTCAGAGTTACTAGGCAGTACAGGATTTGAAAAATATAGAAGTTAAAACCTAAAGCATCAATTCCTTAGTCACTCTTCCCATGCCACTTGTGATTGAAGAGACATCCGTGATATTTCCCCTCACTCATCTATTTTCCAAGCTGAAGTGTCACGAACAGCAGCACCTAACAGGAAAGCAAATTTCTGCTTAGTCAGGCACACTTGAGAAAACCAGAGTCTCTGCTTTCTGATGGATGTTCTTCAAGGAAGAGTGTGGACAGGAAGAGTCTTGTGAGAAAAGGTGCAGGACAGGAACTCTGCATTCAGCTCTTTGTTTGCCACGGACTCCATGGGTGCCTGAGCTGAATGCCATTGCCCTTGAACATGTCTGGGCTTCTTGCCCATGGAATGACAGTGTATGTGTTTCCCTGGGCTCCCAAGCCCTCCAGAGATTGGCATCACTAGCATTCACAACTCAGCTGGCTGCTGTGCTGATACTATTGTAAAAGGCCAGTCTTTGCCCAATACACAATAAATCTTAATATAACTGAGCTGCACACTAGGCTTAGGATTGTATCCCTGTACCCTAAAATTAAGATGTAAATGATAACTTGAATAAGGTAGAATCATAGAACAGCCCAGGTTGGAAAAGACCTTGAAAGACCATTTGGTCCAACCATTCACAGGACAAGAAGCCTAAAGGAGATTATCTAGCACCCTGTTCAATGATGTCTGAAAAACCTCCAGTAATGGGGACTCTATCCCATCCCTGGGTGTGGTGATCTGTTTACCCACTGCTTTTCTGATCCTATATTGTTCCAGGGGGGGGGGGGGGGGACCCCGCTTTCCCTTGCTCCTAGCCCTGGCCACTCCCTCGGGTTCTCCCTAGTGGTTCCTGTACCCCAACTCCGCCCATGCACCGCCCCTGCAAAGTGACAAAACCCCCCTGTCCCCAGATCACAGGGTCTCTCTGCTTCTGGAGATCACTGGGACAAGATTTAAGATTAAAGATCCTCTTAAACCCTTATGGAGAGACCCTTCTCGCCTCCTTCGCCGTCACTGTGTTGTAGAGCTGATAGCTGGCCGGAGCAAGAGTGTGGAGCCGTCCGGAAAGGACTACGGGATGTCAGAATGGCTGTCCTGCCCTAAGCAGCTCCACTGAGCCCTCAGGGAACGCTGCAGCTTGCTAAACTAAACCTAGCACTACAACACCAGGGGAGATTGTTCCACTGAATGATTGCTCCTTGTGTAAAAAATGTCTTTTTTATATTGATATGAAACCTCTGCTAGTGCCACTTGTTTCTGTTGCCCTTTGTATTCTCCATTAAACTCTTGGTGAAGAGGGAGTGTCCTCTTGTAACCACCATTTAAACACTGGAATACAGTGATTAGCTCTCCCTGAGCCTTCTCCAGGGAAAAAAGACCTAACTCCTTCAGTCTTCCCTCACAGAACAGGTTCTGCAGCTCTCTGATAATCTTCATGGCCCCTCTTTGGACCCTCCTCAGTCTGTTTACATCTTTCTTGAATTGTGGGGGCCAGAACGAGACACACTACTCCAGGTGCAGCCTGACAAGCACTGAGTGGGATGGTGAAGTCCCTACCACTGCAAGTTAAGCCCCTGCAGATGCAGCCCAGGATCCAGTTTACCTTTGTGGCTGCAGCCACACGCTGCTGACTCGAGGTCAGCTTGTTATCCACCTGGACCCCAGGTCCCTCTCAGTGATGCTGCTCCCCAAGCACAGATCCTGGCCTGTTCTGGGCTCTTTGGTTATGTTTGGTTGTGTCCCAGGTACAGGACCTTGCATTTGTTAAACTTCATCCAGTTCTTTCTCACCTGCTCTCCCAGCCTGCCCATGTCTCTGTGAGATGTCTCTCCCTTCTGACGTGTCCCCCTCACCATCTAACTTTGGTGTCATCAGTAAACTTGTTGAGGCTGCTTTCAGTCCCAGCATTCAGATCTTTTATGAAGATGTTCAGCATCATGGGGCCCAGTGTTGATTCCTGGGGGATCCACCCCTGGTATCCATGACTTTTCAAATATTATAGACAGTGGCCTTGCACTGAGAAACAGCTAATTTTCCTGGCCTGTTTAGCAATGGTCCTGTGTCTTACCTGTGATTCTGCTTATTGGTCATGTGTCTGAAGAGCCATTTCTTGTTGTTCTTGACATCTCTGGCTAATTTCAGGTCTAGCCAAGCCTTAGCTTTCTTGACTGCCTCTCTGCATGCCCTGCCATGGTTCTCTTAGTCCTCACAGGCTACATGGCTGCATGTCCATAGCTAGAATCTCCCCCCAAGTCCTGTGTTTGTATTTTTATCCCACTTGAAGGCCTTGCCTCTCAGTATCCATAATGACTTCTCAGAATATGAGTTGTCTCCTTATGTTAGAATGTTTTTTATTAATTAAATTGGATATTAAAAAAAAAAAAAAAAAGGAGTTCTGCATCATCACTAGAATGCCCACAGAACTGCAGTGTTTCTTTTTGTCTTGTGTAGAAAAGAAGTCAGATTTATTGTTGCCCTGAACACAAACACCACCACTTGTGTCAAGGTTGAGTGTGAGATAAATTTGCACAAAGATTGGTGCTATCAGAACCCAGGCAGACCTGCCAAGTTTCTGAGAAGAAGATAGTAAAATTAAAATGGGGATATGACATTCAAACAAATCACTGCATTATGCCAAACAGTGGAATTTTCTTTCATCTATCTGGCCTTTTGTGATTTCTGGGGGACTTGCTTTCAAGTCTGTATTTACTTCTTAATGATAGTGAGAACTAGAACATTGTTATTACATATGCTTGACAATATCAAAATGGTAGGCAATTAGCTTCAGTTATGTAAAATATCTGAGGGGCATTTAATTTATTAGATTTTTACTTGGTCTCTGTGTGTAATGGACCCAGAAAAGATAAGAAATAAGGTTGTAAAATTAATCTGAAAAAAATCTTGCTTCCTCCCCCCAATCCTTCAACCACTGAGATTTTTTATTATTATTTTTTGGAGTTGTTGTTGCTGTTTTTGTTATTTATAACTTATTTAATTATGTGCTTTAGAATAATTTTTGGTGGGCACTTGCCAGTTTACTAATATTCATTGCCCACTACCTGATGGTGTCACAAACATACCATCTGTTCACTTGTGCCTTTCAGAACTCTCTGAAATAGCTAGCTGACTCAAGCTGCAGGTGGTAGGATTGCTCAAAATACATAATTACCGAACTTCTAAGTAACAATACTTTTCTTTCATGTATACTTTAATAAAATCACATTTGATTAAGGCTTTCTCAACTACCCTCCAGTTATATACAAACTTAACCTCCACCACAAATATATCTGATAGCATTATGCTGAAGAAAAAGGCTAATGCCCCACTTTCACATTTTTTTCTGAAGGATTTCTCAGCATGGCTTTTTTTCCATGATTGGGCCAAAACTGTATATCCCAGTCCCTGGACACATTTCTCTTGACATCGTGCTCACCAACTAGTGATAAGCACCACTTTTTTGGTATATTTGAGTGTGTCCCATCTTGGCTCTTCCATCTAACAGATTGTGGATGGGAGACTGGATCTCAAAGCCGGGAGCACTTGTGCAGGACCGTGCTTGTGGCTCGGCTGTTTTGTGGCTGCAGTGCCCTTCCCTTTGGTTACTAATGAATTAACCCCTGTTAGAACATTTTCAAAACAGAAATCTCAGCAGGTTACAATAATAATAATAATGTAATTCTATCAAAAGGGAAAATAAAGCAGTATTTTTGATAGTGGATATCTCTACAGGCTTTTACTTGAATTCTCTGAAACAGCCAGTGTTATTTCTGTGACCAAAGATTAATTTCTGTGCCATTATCAAATGTAACCCTTGAGGAATTAATTGCATTTGTATCTCATATTGAAGTCCTATTTATATGATCAAGCAATCTGGAACAGATAAGCCCCTTCTTGGGAAACCTCTGCTGCTCAACAATATTTGCCTTTGCCTCAGACAGGTTATGCCCCCTGGGACCGCAGGAGCTCACTAAAGCACCATTTGTAATGCAGCGTGACAAATCCCGGAGCCACGGCGATAATCTCTGCAAACTCTGTACAAACAGTCCCTGTGCCTCAGCAAAAGTGATTAATGGGCTCTGCGGAATCAGCATACGGCCCTCTGCATTAATTACTTCGGAAGGACGCTAAGTGGAAAGCCGCAGGATGTGGGGGAGGCCGCGGGCCGGGCGGGCCCCGCTGTGCTGGGGAAGGGGAGCGGGGCAGCCCGGGCTCCCCGGGCCCAGGGGCGGCTCAGGGCAGTGTGGGGTCCCGGGGCGGCTCAGGGCAGTGTGGGGTCCCGGGGCAGCCGGGACGGCTTGGCCTGGGTGGGCTCGGGACGGGCACTGAGCCGCAGCGCTGCTCCGCAGACGCCTCTTGTGCCCTGCTCACGCCGGGCGCTGTGGAGGAGAGAGAACCCCGCCGAGGCCGGCCTTGGAGTGGGGCCAGGGAGAGCACCTGGGGGGCCGGAGGGGACGTGGTCCTTCAGGAGAGACCCCGGTTTGCAATATTCCCTCTCTCTCTGCCATAACTGCCGTGATTTAAAATGCACAGGCCCTTTGTAAATTACTGCAGCTCTGCTGCAATGACTGAAACGGGGCCAGTTTATCTCCAGGGAAGATCTAAGCCTAAACGTTTTACAGAGAAAGAAAGAAGATGAGGAGAGAAGCATGTATTTATCTTTCCAGTGTGTTCTCTGGGCCTCAACCAAGCCGAAAACTTCTACATCTTGTCTCAAGTCCTTCTAATCCCGGCTAGAGGATTCTGGTTAGAGACCCCCATGGAAAAGTCTTAATGAATTTACCATGCATTTTTTCAAATTCATTAAAAACATGTCAAATCCAGTAAAGCACACTAACCTGCCTGTATATTTTCCCCTTCTCTTACAGAAGTCTATGACAGGAATACCATGGCCTACCCAGCCCTCTTGAGTTACTCAGTGGTGGCACAGCCCCGGCCACTCTGCCAAGTGTGATGAGTTTGTGCCCAGCTGGCTGAACCCCCAGTCCTTTAGCTGCAACAATGATTTCAGCTGGAGGAAGTCATTTGGTTATTCTGACTGTCTGATGTGATCCAGAGACCATAGAGGGCTTCACTGCACTCGGACAGGAACGATATTGATAGTACTACATCACGTGTGGAGCCACACTCTCTCGTGTAATAGCCTGTGCTGATGGACATCAGGAGGGGAACCTTTTGCTACCCTATGTTATACACAAGAAAACAAAAGCAGAAATATCTTTTCCACTTTGCATGTGAAGCATGAGAATTACAGCATTTTAGTTTCCTTGTCTTGTGCTGATCATAATATCCTAATCCATTCTTAAAGAGTGTGTTCATCTGACATTCACCCTCCTAACTGAAGCAATACACCAAAATGAATAAACATAGGAAAAGATACCTACTGGGACACTTAGCACACTAGCGTGCTAAAGTAACAGAGGTTTGAAACATAGGTAAATGAATAGGAACAATTTTACATTTTTTCAAAGAACCCACCACTCATCAGGTGTAATTTGGCATTACACCCGATTTCTGACGGAACTCATCTGAGTGAGAGCTAGAAACTCAAAAGCTTACAAATCAGATGTAAAAATAGTACTAAAAATCCTACAAAGCTGTCTGCCAGGATATTCAAGTATCTTAAAAAATGTGGCTCTCAAAAATTTACCAGTGAAGCCTGAACTAAATCTCCACAGGTAAAAGTTCACTGTTTTCCTTGCACTACTCTGTAATGACAAGAAAATGCATGAAATATTTGGAAAATAGCATGGCATCTAGTTTTACAGAGTATAGCCTCCTGAAATTGCTGGGATAAAAACAGGGCAGCAAGAAAGTCACAGACACAGCAGGGAGGCTTAGGTCTCTCTTCTGAGAAATAAGACAGCTTGAGTTTTAAAGGGACTTTAAATAAAACAAGCAATAAAATAAAGTCATTATTTCAAATTGTTTTGAAGTTTTGCCACTTATATGGCTAATCAGTGGGCACAGAGAGCAGGGACAGCAGGGAGGGTGATCTGTGTAGGGGCACTTAATCCAGAAGGTCTGGAGGGAGGATGTGCTGTGACATCCATATGAGTGGCTTTCTATGTGCCATAAACAATTAGATGGACATTCAGTACTGGAATAGCAAATTCAGAGTCATGGATATAATCAAAGGAAAAGTGTCTCTAATCACAGGTGACTTTTCCACTTCCAAAGCCACACAGCTGGAATCATTACTCCAGGACATGTCTAGCTCTGTGCTGGAATAGCCTTTCCACAAGGCAGATGGGTCCTGAGAGCAGTACCTGGCAATTTGCTGATGGGAAGAAATTGGGCAGATAGCCTGAGGGCACCAGGTCCACTTAGTAACCTTTATTATGCAACTTATGGAAGAAGTATTTTTTCATCTTTGGGAAGTTTGTAGCTGTTGTGGTATTTGGAGAGAGCAGTTAACCCGAAACCACTGGCAGCAGCTCAGCATGAAGAGGCCATGTTAAAGAGGGACCTCTCAGAACTCTTTAAATCGGATTTCCTCAAAGTGAAACAGGATGGGACTGCAATGTTTTCTTGGCATGGCCCTGAAACCAAAATGATTCCTCACTGACTAAATAGTTTCATGAGCTGGTTAGACTACAGCCTGAAGCCAGAGATGGAAAGGAAGCTCCCTTTTCCTTGAATTCTGCTCCTTTTTCTCACGAAAGCTGGAAACAGGACTAACACAAAGTAGTTCCTTTCACTGCCAACATCAAACTCCAGTTTGATTACTCAGTGCATCAATTTACTGATTCTGTGATTTGAACCCATTGGTTTATTGATTTAGTCTTAATAGGTACACTAATGCAATCACGAGATTGTTCCACTTTAATTAACTTTGCAAAATTGTAGCAGATTTACCCTTGCTGCCTTAAAAATGAACCCTTGCTTATTCTTTTCAATAAAACGCACTTCAATAAAATCCACCACACCTGTTTGTTCTGTCAGACGGCTCCAGGCAACTAGCAATATGACAAGAGGACACAGGCTGCATCAGAGGAGGTTTAGGTTGGACATTAGGAAGAAGTTCTTCACAGAAAGGGTGAGGGGGCATTGGACTGGGCTGCCTAGGGAGGTGGTGGAGTCACCATCCCTGGAGGTGTTTAAGAAAAGACTGGATGTGGCACTCAGTGCCATGGTCTAGTTGACAAGATGATGTTTGGTCATAGGTTGAACTTGATGAGGTCTCAAAGGTCTTTCCCAACCTAGTTGAATCTGTGATTCTGTGATTCTGTCAATCAGAAATGCACATTTAGAATAAAGTATTTCCAGGCCACTGGACTCTTCCTTCAGACTAGGATGAATCCATCTTCTAATACACAGAAAGTGGGAAAGGCACAGAAGGCAGCATGGAAAACAAAGCTGAACAGAGGAAAATGAGCTTTTTTTCCTCATACCATTTATTTTTCCGGTAACATACTATTCAATCTCATAATTATTTCTAACTTAATGACTGACAGGTAGAAAAGGTTCAGAAATATGACTTAGGCATGGACAAAATAACTCTTCTCACTGGTAGATGAATTTCAAGGTGTTAGACTATTCAGTAGGGTGACTTTAAATAATGGACATAGGTTTTATTTGTACAGTACCTCACAGTCTGCTTTGCCCTCTGTCAGGTTTGATAAGGAAATAGTCCATTTAGTGTATTGAGATTTCAGCTGCAAGCCTCTGCAGAGAGTAATCATACATTTTTAGGGCATTTTCCATCCTGGCTATCTGGTGCTATTCTTGAGCTTTGCAATTTGTTGCCCATGTTTTTTGCAGCATGATCATACCTTTTTTCTTTCTCAGCCCTCTTTCTGTTCACTGTTGCTCACAGAATTCTCCAAGACTGGTGCCCAGGTACAAAGTAAGGCTGCACAGTCCAGACCTGTGGACTTCGTGTCTTAGACAGGAAGCTCCTACACGTACTGTGTGCACTCTCAGAAAAACTCTAGTTTTCTCTTTCAGTTTCCCAGGGCCTACAGGTATAATATTTACATCTGGTATTCTTTTTTATCTGAACCAGAGCCAAAACAACTAACCACAGTGTGAATATGTAGATGAAAAGCCCTATGAGTTGGTTCTCCAGTGTGATTTTCTGAATCAAAAAATGTATAGGAAGAAGCGGGATAAAGGGTGTATTATTGGCCTAGAAAAAGTAGGATGTCTCTAAATGAAAAGATGGGTAGAAAAGAACCAGAAATTAATGGAATGTTGATGCATCTCAATTTCAGTCTGCAAAGCTACAAGCAAGAAAATGAACTGCATCTCAATGACCTGTAAAAGAAACTGGGGTATTGACTACTCTGAGCTTGAAGCTGATCTAATGAAATCATACCAAGAGATGTGAACAAACAGCTGGAAGAGGAAAACAAATGGTGAAAAGACCCTGGGATAAATTGCTCACCAAAGTAACAGCAACTGCAGAAATATGTCAAATTTGTTCAAGTTTCAAGAAGAATAAACAACTGCTGACCATTCTGTGCAGTGAAAAAGCCAAAAACAATCAAAGGTTATTAGCCAAGAAACATCCACAGCATCAACAAAGCAGATCCTCTCTTCTCAGCAGCTCTCACTGGGACTTTTGCCACTTCTGGGAGCTTGCAGCAGGGAGGAAAACCGGTGACTGGAGGTTTTGCTGATCTGCACGTTCATGCAGAAGGGAACCTCTACTGATGGCAAGGCTGCTCCAAGCAAGACCCTGCTGGTCCTGTTGTCACAGCTGGGATGCACTGGGGAGCTTCTGAGACCTGCCCTGGGACTCTGCTGGTTCAGCAGATGATGGGGAAGTGCCATGGTTTAACCCCAGCTGGTAACTCAGCCCCACACAGACACTCAGTCACCACCCCCCCACGCCCCCCCCCCCCCCCGGTGGGATGGTGGCAAGAATATGAAGTGTTAAGAGAGAAGTCTTGTGTGGATTGAGATAAAAGAGAGTTTAATAGGTAAAGCAAAAGCCATGCACACAAGCAAAGCAAAACAAGGAGTTGATTCACCACTTCCCATGGGCAGGTGGGTGTTCAGACTTTCCCAGGAAAGCAGGGCTCCATCACACGTAGCAGTGACTTGACAAATGCCACCACTCTGAATGTTCCCTCCTTCCTTCTTTTCCCCCCAGCTTTATACACTGACGATGACAGCATATGTTATGGAATATCCCTTTGGTCAGTTGGGGTCAGCTGTCTCAGCTTTGTCCCCTTCCAACTTCCTGTGCACCCCCAGCCTCTTTGCTGAGTTTTGTCTTCCTGTCTTTGATGTGTTACTGTAATGTTGTCAATAATTTAGCTAATTTTTGATGCAAAATGCACCCCCACTAATGGAAATATTTCATTTATCATCATTATCATGCTTCTTTCAGTTTTCAAACTTATGCTGCTGAGAGAGCTCCAAGGTAATCCTGTGTATCTTGAGAGTGGGACAGAGAAAACAGAAAGGCCACAGGAAGGTGCTTGGTCACCCACTCGTCCCTCCACAAATCCATGCTTTTCCTGATAAAGTGCTTTACAAAGTAATACTGAAGACCAAAAAGATTAAGCTTTTGAAATGAAGGAAGCAGCTGAGTCACAGCTTGGTAAACAGTAGGTGAACAGTAACTGGGAAAAAAGGCCTGTTTAATATTAAATACAATACGAGATATTGTAGGAGACGCTTGCATATTTTAAATGTTGTACAATGGACCACTGACACCGTATTCATGTATACACACAAGTAAATTAGATGATACTTCATTTTCTCTATCTCTCACAGAAGAGTAAGAGGCTGGATCAACTCACTCAGAAGAAACATGATTCCCAAGAGTACCCAGAGCTTCAGTTCAAAGCTCAGATCAATAAGGTATTTCTGTGCCCTAGAATAAAGAGTTGTAAATGTGTATTTGCCACCTGATTCTCTTTGTAATGTAACCAGGGGGTATGTCTCAACAAGTGATAATTGGAAAACACCACATGTGAGAAATCACCTTCCTTCAGAAAGGAGACAGCCAAAAATAGAACTGAGCAGATCACAGCGCAGGGCGCTCCAGGATCTTTCCACATGAATGAGAGGGAGTGAAAATGAAATGGCAGAATCAGAGCTGATGACAGCCTGTCTGCCTGCTAGATGTGACCTGAAAATGGATTTTATAACATTTTCAACTACTGTGAGGATTCAGGCTGCATATCTTTGTTACCTGCACACAAACAGGTTCAAGGGAAGGGCGTGGCTCTTTTTCTGGCCATGCCTTTTAGCAGGCATGAGATATCCCCAAACCCTTTGTCTTTATCTGTAGTATCTGCTATGCATCTTTCTGTGCCAAGCACTCCCCTTTCACACTGAGCAAATAATTTTAGGAGTAATGGTCAGACATGAATGCTGTGCCAGCCCTGGCTTGCTGCTGGAAAGCAGGGTCCACTGTGCAGGCTGGAGCTTGGCTGGAAGAGGTGAGCACAATGGGTTTCAAGAAAGCAGTGGGGTTTTAAGAGCAGGAGACCAAACCCAAGGTCTATTTTGTTTGGTACCCAGCTTTCAACAAGCACCAGGGCTGGGTGCCTGCAGGTTTGGGTTGGACAAAATATCTCAGGTATCTGGGAGTCTTCTTCTGGGAATGTGTCTGGCCATCAGACTGGCCACTACACAGGCACCTGTACATCAGAGTAACTTATTTCAGCATCAAGAGCATTTTTGGTTTGCTTCTGGTAAAGTGTGTGGAGAACCATCAGAGATGCATCAGAGACCCCCACCATACCTAGCTTACCTGCATATCTGGATGGAAGCATGGTCCAAGGAAGCTGCAGCTTTGTCTAAGGTTATTTTAAGGAAGGAAGAAACATCTCATCCAATCTCCTGCTCTTTGACAGCAGCCACATCCATTTCTCACAGGAGTTTTTCAATGTACCTATTCAGCAGGACAGCCTGACTAGAAGAAATCTGAAGTGCAGGATTAGAGGACAGGCTTCTGTTACAGCAGGTGCCCAACTGTCTCGGTTTTGAAAGACAGGTGTCTGCTAAGGAAGGCAGAGGCC
>NW_024581127.1:22621650-22632046 GCF_017639235.1 Corvus kubaryi
GAACTGACCCCACACCCAGGTGTAGACAAAGGAGTAGCCAGGCCCGCCCCACTCCCCTTTTTGTCTTTCTTAAGTACAGCTATTTGTCCCCTAGCAACATGCATATGGGAGAAAATTCCTTTAACAGGAAAAAAACTAAGACTAAACTAAAACCCCAACACCAACTCACCTGCCTTCACCACACAAATCACCTTGAGAGGAGAGTGACCATGGAGATTTCAACTGGACATGGAGACAACAGGCAGACAGGAGCTGCAATAGGACAACAAAACAGGAAAAGAAAATAACAAACCAGTGATCAGTGGTGAACCATGATATTCACCCAGCAGCTGATCCTCTGCCTAAGACTCTTCAGACAGCAAGTGGCTTCTGACTGCGGTAGGCAATTCGTTCTGTCCTTCCAAACCCCGAGAGCTACCACCACTTTTTTCTATCTTGTTCAACATGCAAAAAATTAAGGGATGGTCTTCCTTCTCTATACTAGGGCTTTAATTATAATTTGGAATTTGTAGTGTTTGGTAGGTTTGTATTTCTGGGGAAAGAGATGCTTTTCTGTGCTCCTTTCTCCAGTAGCAGTCATGGTGTGGATGGTGGGTCAGATGAGGAGGTCCCTGCTTGGGCTCCCTCCTCCTCTGCTAGCTAAAGCAAAATGGCAGTGCATAAGTTAACCAAAATAGTTAACCAAATTGCCCAGTGACCTTATAACAATAACAATGTTTGAATGTTACTTTTGTTCTCTCAGCATAAGGAATAAGGAGAGCGAGAAGGAGTGGCCAACATCGGTCCAGCACAATCTTCTGGGGTAACCACAGTGCTTGGTTGCAGAGGGTTGTATCTTCCCATGAGGTGATGAAGATCATCTCTCCACAACACCATTTCTGTTTGTTATGGTGCTAGAGTGAGTGACAATGAGCAGTGACATGACATCAGCTCCCATGGGACATGATCCCCACGTTTCTGGCCAAGACCACAGAGTGACCCCCTGCCAACATCTCAGCTCCTCGGTCCCAAACTCCAGGACCAAAGCACCAATTTCACTGAAATCCAAGGGGAAATTTCTTCCCCTTCAACAGCACTGGCATTTCAGTAACTTTTTGCTTCATGTGGCAAAATGCCACACTTTCACAGAGTGATTTTTTTGTCCCTGTAGCAAAGCTTCCACTAGTATTGGATAGGCTTTCACCTGCCTTTGGCCTAGAGCAGTGAGATCTCCATACCTGGACAAAGAAACATTTGTCCTTTGTAGTTTGAATTCAATAAAGAAAAAGAGAAAAGAAAAGCAAAAGCAAAAGAAATGGAAGAAGATGGGGCCACAGCTGAGGGGGCTAGGACACCTGAAATCAGAAAGTCCCAAGGAGACAGAGTATTAGAAAGACAGTAGGTCAAAGCTGCACATTAAATTTATCACCAGGCTGTTATTTTTATATAGTTGGGTCATCCATCACAGGGATGTTTTCTCTAAATGAGTGAAGCATGTGGGAAGCTGCCCTTACAGTTATGTGCACATACAGAAGTAAAACACCTTGTCCTAATTTTTGCCAGAAATCTCCAAGTATGCTAAGAACACAAGGAGATTTTTTTCTGACTCCACTTACTGTAGCTCTCTCTGTTTTATAATAACTCTGCATTGAAGGTGGGACATCAATTCAATTCATTGCATGTCATTTATCAATTTGCAAAGATACACAGAAGCCATCCCTTTAGGGATGGGAAGTTCTGATACTCAGAGAAATGAAAGTTAATATCTACCTTGCTGGTGTAATGGAAAATGCTATTACTTTCAGAAACATATTTCAAGTTCGGAGACAAGGGTTTTAGGCAGATCTTTTGGAGAAAATTGTGGTTTATTGAAAATGGATGTAAAAGTAGATTAAGCCTCTTCCCATACCTTAATGCACCATATTTTGGAGTGTTCCAAGAGGTCTGGCCAGCTTATGAAAAATCTGAGCTTGTATGACTAATAGTCACATCCTACAAGTAAGCCCACTGTTTGCATTAAAGCAGCCTGAACACGGGGAAGTGTCTGTAAAACCAGGCAAAAGAAAATGAAACCAGACAATTTGAAAATCCATTCTTACTGAGAAAAATATGTATGACAAACACCCTGACAAAAATCTCAACTACTGTAAAATGTTGTAGCAGCAGTAACTTCAGCAGACAAACTGGAACTGGTCTTGGAGACACAAGCACAGTTTTGTCTTCTGCTCTTCTGGCAGTGCCTAGATAAGCAGGTAAGATTTGATACCATTGGCTGACAGTTAGGTAATGTCTCAGAGAAAAATGCCATCCTCTGCTGTTAATGTTCTGCTTACTTGCCAAGGGACTTGCAAAGCAGGGAGGGCAGGACATCACCAGTGAACTTCAGCTGTGGTGAGTCTCCTCCTTAGGCAGGATTCTCATCACCAAGAGGGTCTGAGATACCCATCTCAGTGCCATGAATGGATGCAAAAGTAGGTCCAGCACAACTCTGAGTTGGGCTGTAGTTGGCACCACTGCTGAGGGGGTTGACTGTCCTGGATGCTGCTCTGGGATGGTGACAAAGTGCATCAGACCTGCATGAGCCTCCAGTAACAAACAGGTTGAGAAATGACAGCTTCCAAAAGGTAAATAGTGTCTTTCTGAGGAATATCAGAGAGTGATGCTGTTTTTAATCTAGTACCGTAAATAATAAAGTCCTTCACTATAGAAAAACTGTTATTCCTCTCCAACGTTCTTCTAAATAAGTCTGTTCTGCCTCATGTTCACAATGCTCACCAATATGAACTCCTCTACACAATTGCCCCAGCTCCAGTGCACATCAATGCCACTGTCCTTG
This sequence comes from Corvus kubaryi, assembly GCF_017639235.1. Taxonomy (NCBI): domain Eukaryota; kingdom Metazoa; phylum Chordata; class Aves; order Passeriformes; family Corvidae; genus Corvus; species Corvus kubaryi. The sequence continues at coordinate 22,624,466 of NW_024581127.1, forward strand.
CCTCCATCTTCAGGTCAGTCAGCATCTTCCTAGACTTCACACATGGCCAGTATATGAATGGCTCCCTCCCAGAAGGCTTCCTGACACAGCTGTATAGGAGCAAGATGTGTTCCTTCCTGCTGCTCCTAAGACCAAAAGCACCAGGTCCTTCCGTGCATCTCTATGTTCCAGACAACAGATAGCGTTTTGTACAGAGAACAGGCTGTGCAAAGAACACTCCTGTAGGCTTTCAGCTTGATGGACAACCAGAAAAACTGGAATGTCACTTGAACACTGCTTCCATTGAATCTAAAAGAGAAAACTAGAGACAGTGTTTTTTGTAGGGAAAATTCAGGAAAGAATTCTTTTTTGCTACTGGAACTGGAATTGTCATGCTTCACTAAGCTAAGCATTGCTGGGAATAGAAGATCTGTGGCAGAAGTGACCTGGAATGGGAATTTATGGGCATGGAGAGAGAAATTGCCAGAAAAAATGGGAATCATTGAATCACAGTTATAGAATGGTTTATATTGGAAGGGACCTTAAAGATCATCTCATTCCAGCTCCCCTGCCATGGTCAGGGACACTTTCCACTCAACACCTTGTCCAGTTTGGCCTTGAATGCTTCCAGAGACAGGATCTCCACAACTTCTCTGGGCAACCTGTCTCACCACCTTCACAGTAAAGAATTTATTCCTTATGTATAATTCTGCCACCCTTAGAAGCACAGCTTCTTCAGTAATAAATTGGTGTCTCCTGTCACTGGGAGTTGCCACCACATTCTGAGTCTATGGATGACCTTGGCCTCTAGGATTTCAAATAAAGACTCCAAAAAAGCTAGTTAACTTAAATCCAAATCAAGAAGCAATTGGACAATTACTTTCAAAGTTTTGTCACATGTCTAAATTACATGGGAGTTTAGACGTGGTCGAACTTGCAGGGTGAAGGGACCTGAGAAGACTCTTTTGCCTAGAAGACCTTTCAGATATGAGGATAGAAGAGAAAGGGAATAGAAAGAGTCTCAAAATCTGTTTTGTATACAACTAAATCTCTCCATGGCAAAGAAAGCATATGGTATGAATGCAGAAACTCATTAGTGCAGACCTTTGGGAGACACTATGATTAAGCAAAACAGAGCCAGATGAACATTTGAGAGAAACAACAAATTGCCAGTGCTGGAGAAAAATAACTGAAAGGCAAGTGACTACAGTTGCAGACTCACGAAAAGGATATTCAGGAATGTGATTTCTGGGAAACACTTTTTCCAAGAAAGGTTTCTGGCTCTTTGAGACCAATCCAGACACGGAGGGAGTAGGTTAGCTCAGTCCTCAGTGGTGAAGCAAGGAGATATTTAGGTTGTTAGCAAGGAGCTGATGGTATTTTTCTGTGGGCTGTTTTCACTTCCTAGTACTTTAAATGTTTCAAGAATTTAAGAGCCTTCCCCAGGCTGCTCAGATTCTTGGTCCATCTTTTTACAGCGATATCTTCTAAAATTAAAATATCCTTGCAGGAATGTAATGAAGACAACTATCCTTCCCTATCTAGAAGGGAATATGAAGTCTCAACAAAAGATAAATGCGTATAACCTCACACACATCCTTTAGTCACCAGGAAATTAACTGCTTTAGATCTTCTTTTCTTGGCCTTTTGCCCACCATTACATGGCTTTCATCAAGAACTCATACCTACCAGACTTTATTGAGCATCTAAACCCTAAACCTGAAAATGATCTAATTTAGCTGATCGAAGGAGAAAAATTACAGAGAAACTACAGTTTGTAAGGGACTATTTTAAATGCTAGCTGCTTCTACTACATTTAACTGAAATCTGTGAGCTGGTTATAGGAGGCTATGTTTCAAACATGTAAAGACTATATTATGGTGATGATTTATCAAATGATACATTCTGAAATCAAAAATGTAGTGCTTCTTTGCTACTTGTACCTTTTGGTTCAACTGGATTTCTCTATCCTGTGTTTTGAACATTATTTTGAACAACATTAATTAGGAGCTAAAGCTTTCAAATAATACAAGGTTTTTGTAGTAGGCTTGTTCAATGACCTTCAAACACTAATTTTTTGCTTTAAATGTCAGACCCAAGTTCACGGTAGCGTTTTAAGTTATGTCATTGGATTTAAAACCTGGTGCCAACTTGATACTTCTCCCTTGGAACAGGTGGAAAAGAATCATGGATGAGCATTCATTACTCATATCTGTGTAACATTCAGGTGAAACCAGCCTGATTTTTGCTTAGAAGTACCTTGTCCTGGTACTCTAGTCTAAGCCTTTCCCAAGTGATGAAGACCTGATTGTGCATCGATGACTTTGGTGCAAGGACTCTGTCCTAACTGTGAGGCTCCTGGTGAAAGATGCTCTCTTCACCCTGCTCCTCACCTCTGCCACTGGGAGTTTGTGCTGTGATGGGGAACAGAGAAGTGGCTTTCCTCTGCAGCTGTGATGTGCTTGAGGTGATAGGATGCAGGAGTGCAATGTCAGGGCACACGGTCATCTTCACAGGGTTCTCTCACACGGGCTTCACTGTGGGTAGGCACAATTGGGCTTTCTAGTAGGACAGGCTGGGAAATTCCTCTGCTGGAGGGGAAGGAGGAGAGTGGAACCTCGTAGTCCAGGTGGCTTGCCAAGTACCGTTCATGGAGGAGTGTTTACACGTGTGTCCTTGCACAGTGCATCTCTGAGGAAAATGTCAGCTTCTGTGGAGCTGGCAAACCCCAAGCCCATGGCTGCCAGGGAACTGTTGGCACTCACAGCTGACTACCAGACTTGGGGCTACTGCGTAACAATATCTGTTTTCCCTTTGGGCAGAAGAACACTCAGGCCAGGGTTTTTACCTGTGTAGCCAGGAATGGTGTCGCTACACCACTGCAATCCAGGAGCTGTGGTACCCTTCTCATACAGTGCTGCCTGCCTCAACCACGCACAACCACTGATACCATGTCCCATTTTCTTCACAGATCACAAGTACTGCTTTGCCATTTACTCAGGCATTTTGCTGCTCAGCTCCTCTTACCATAAGGAAGGAAGTGTCAAGTTCAAAAAATTACTGTTTAGTTTTTAACTAAAACCACACACATTAATACCAAAATAGAACCACACATAGGAGATAAGAGCACGTAACCATGAAAATCTAGAGTAATAGTAGTCTTGCCTTTCCTTCCAGTATGGTAAGCATGTTTTGGTTGTGGTTTTCCACTGATGATGCCTTATTTTGCATGTGAGGTAAGGGTGCCCTTTGTTTTGCAGGATAGAATGAGCACACATAACCTTGGTTCCAGAAATCTTATCACAGGATCAATTAGATTGGAAAAGAAGTCTGAGATCATTGAGTCCAACCTATGACCAAACACCACCATGTGAACTAGACCATGGCACTAAGTGCCACATCCAGTCTTTTCTTAAGTACCTCCAGGGACCATGACTGCATCACCTCCCTGGGCAGTCCATTCCAATTTATTTACCCTTTGTGTCCTTCAATGGAAAAAGTCTTGGCCCTCAAATTAAGCATAAAACTTTGTTACTGCTGAAAATCTGGGGCCTCAGGGATGATAGAAACAGAGAGGGCTTTTGAGGAAAGACAGCAGAGACATCATGCTCATGTTTGAACCCATGATTTATTGAGCAGGTGGGTAACTTTCTCATATCCTTGTCCCGGCAGCCCAACTGCGGGCCCTGTCTCTCATCCTGCTGAGTCCACCTCCACAGCTGGCAGACCTTATGTCTCCACCTTGTTTGCAATGAAAACTCAACAGTTCTCTCACTTTCGGTCCAGCCTTAGGGATTCAGAGTCCTATGGCTCCATTATACATATGCCCAGCACATGGCTGGATTTGGTACCTGCTGCATTTCCCTCAGGGCATCACACTGAGCCATAAGGGTCCTTTCCTAACAGAAATGGCAGTACTAAGTCACAAGAATAAAGTGCCATAAATGCAAAATCATTTAATGTAAGGCTATGTGTGCACCCCTCTTGCTGGACTAACACTGCTCTCTGGGGAAGGCTCATCCTCCTCCTCCCCAGCTCTGTCTGTTGAGAGTAACCTGCATCAGCCTCCAGGGAACAGCTCTGAGCAATCGGGTCAGGAGTACAAGTGAAACCTTCCTGCACAGCTGTATGCACTGGGGCCTGAGCTGTTTGTTTAGCTGTGCCTCACCAAAAGGAGCTCGTTGGTGATCAGCAAAACCTGCCCAACACCTGCAACACTCCGATGGTCACGTCACCCTGCCAAGGGAATAGCGCAAGAGAGATGGCAATGATGGTGGCTTTGCTGCTGACATGAGGATGATTTAAATATTCCTGGTAGATTCCTCTTGCATGTGGTAGGTCTGCTCTTTTTGGGCTTGGTTTTAAACCGTTTTTATATCAGCTTTGAACAGAGCCTTCCTGTAATTCCACAGGCTCAGTGGTGAAGGCAAGAGATCCCAGAGATCCCAGCCCCAGCTCACACCCCGGGGAGCAGCCTGCCACAGTTAATGAACTGGAGCTGCTCCTCACAGCTGTGGAGATGAAACTCTGCACTGGAAGCACCAGTGTCTCCTGCACTTACTTCAGTCTTGAGACATGATAAAGGAAAGCCTGCAGCTTGTGTTGCTAAATGCCTGCCACCATAACAAATCCTTGTGTGCCTTTTCTAGCTCATTGCTGCCTCCCTCAGCATCAGCAGCACTCAGTACAAGTTTGCATTCATGTAATTACAAAATGCAAAATGGTACCATTAGTTTATTTTCAGGGTCTCTCATTAGTTACTTGACCAGAGAAACATTCCTAAGCATCAAATTTGGCTTTTAAATCCAAATGCTAAGCTACTTCTCCTTCTATTTTTTCTTATAACATTGACTGTGGTTTCTTATTCCTTAAACATCAGCATTTCTTTTGTTTTGGAGATTAGTCCCATAGTCAAGAAATATGAGAAGCAGCTTAATTTGTACAAAGACAAATTTAGCTGAACTTTTCTGCAAAAATGCTTAGCAGTGGAACGGTTTATGGTATTCTGATCCCTTCATTTCAGAGTTCACAATCCAGTGCAATGTGTGGTACATGCTGCCTGTGAATTTACTCCAATTCTGGCTTCCTCTCCAGTAACATGAGGACTGGATATATTAACTTTCACAAAATGAACAGAAAATTAGTGTGGACACATCCACTGGCAGAGGCTGGGCTTGGGCTCTGTCATAGAAATACCTGATTTGAGGGAGAACTTTCAACTTCTATGTTGGAAAAACAGAATATTAATATAAGTGGTGTGCAAGTTGATGATGAACAGGCCACCACACAGTTTTAGCCAGGGCTGGGACTCCTGAATTCAAACTGCAATTTTGTGAATAATTTTCTTAGACTGGTTTAACACATATGCAAAGTTGGCACAGCCATCCAAAAAAGCAATCATCACTCCTTCCCTCCTCTATTCTCCTGCCTGGTGCTTCTTGTGTTATGCTGGCACAAGTTTCTGTGTGGCTGCCCAGTGAGCAGGATGTAGGAATTGATCCAGCTGGGAAAAAAAACATGTTTCTTTTGGTGGGTTTTACCCTGAATCAGTTCCCACTATCCCCAAACCTAGAAAACTAAATTGTACAAATAATTGCCAGCATTACCTGGGCACTGGAAGGCAGGCAAAGTATTTTGAGAAAGTAGCAGAACGATTTAATTTAGAGAGGAGTCCTTGCATGGAGAACACTGCTGGCTGTAAACCCCCATCTACCCTAGAAGGATGCCAAGTGTCATGAGCAACTCTGTGTTTCTCATCACATGTATTCTTGATCAGTGTCAAACATTTATAAACATCCATGATTAAAGGTCAACCACACATCCTCAGTTATTTAGTGTTAGTTTCAGGCTATGTTATGATGTTTAATGTTTTTATTGAAAACAAAAACTGGGCAAACAAGAAAAGCAGCAGGGCTGGGTAAAGGAGAACATGTAGAGACCCAGCTCGTGACAACCAAACTACCTCTTGTATCCTTCCTGCCTGCTGGGGAATATCTAGGGCCAAATGCTATTGGAGGGTGTGTTCTCCTAGACAGTTTCTGGCACTTTATTCTACTTATAATGCAACACTAACATTAGTGTTTGGCTAATACAAATGTTCTTCTACCTGAGGTTTTTTTAATTGTTTTTTTATTATGCATAAAGGTGTTTTAAGCTACAACAAATATAAAGCCAGCTCCTGTTATAAGAACTAGAGAAAATCTTCCCTTCTTCTACCTCCTGTTCTTGTCTCTCCCATGGCTTTACCAGATGTTCAGAGGTCAGCAAGAAATGCAGAGAACTGTCCTTTCTTCCTTGTGTATTGGGACAACCTATTTCGTGGTAGTTCAGCTTTTCTCTATGTTCATGTTGCAGAAATTCACAGTATATATTCCAGCCACTTTGTAGAGGTGAAACAGAAGAAAGGTCTGAAAAAGCACAAAGATGAACTCAACCACTTGAGGAAAGAAGTACAATCAATGGACACTTGAGAGGTTTAGCAACAGAAAAGTTTACCTTAACTCCACTCCCCCTCAACAATAATATTAAGTACTATGACACACACTTGGGTGTAGCAGTGGGAAGACAACAGGGAGTGAAAAATAACCCTTTGAAATTTGACTTCCTTGATTTGCTGGTGCAGGATGTCAGCTGGAAAGACCAAAGCAGAAAAGGCAATTTTGTGCCTACAGAAGATGGGCACAGATCAACATCCTCAGCAACATATACTTGACCCTCCAACAAAGGCCCTGAAGCAAAGTTAACCACAACAGCTGCCAGGTCATTGCTTAACAAGCTGTCTGGTATCAGGAAGAATTCTCTACTCACACCCTTCCCAGAAACAGAGCACTATTTAACCTCCAGCTGTAGATAACATCACCTGCCTGACTTCTTTTCCCTTCCACCCCAGTTGGAATAAAATGGAGCAGTGGGTCTTCAAGGTGGATCAGACACACAGGGCAAGAATTCATTCAACAACTCGATCTCATTGAAGAAATATTTCCTTAGATTCCTGAACTCTTCTCTTTTTCACACACCAAGGAGTAATTTGGAAAGCAGGGCATGCACAGTACCCCCACTGTGAAGAGTTAAGCTTTGCAGACAGAACAAAACTGCCACTAGCGGAATGATGGAGCACAGAGAAGCATTCACAGCAATTCCTTCCCCTCACTGCTGCACTACAGCCAAAGGCACTAGAGCCAGTCCAGCCTGACTGGGAAGCAGTGAGGAACACATTTTACAGTAATGCTCTTGATCAAATCTAAATCCTTCACAAGACAGCTTCCTGAAAAGAGATGTTACTGAGCTGTGACAAAAACGGCTTCCTATCTAGTAAAAACTAAGTGAATGCTTATGGCTAATTTCTTTAAAACCATTTCATTTGTTTGAGGAGGAACTATAATAAAATGCGAATGCTGTACTTCTTTACAAAGATGTTGGAGCACTTTAAAAAAACCCCAAAAAACAACAGCAGTCATAGGGAAAACAATGAATGCTGTGCAAAGAGAGCCCTTCCCCATCTCATCATTTGTGTCCGTAACAGAGGAGGGAAATATACTTCTTGTACCTCGAGGAGTGTCTTGGGGTGACCTTATGATGTGTATCCCATATCGCTGCCTATGC
>NW_024581127.1:22637046-22662645 GCF_017639235.1 Corvus kubaryi
TCTCTCAGAGTATATATACATTTCTAAATTTGGCCAAACCGGAACAAGGAGCTATATAAGAACACCAGTGCTCCATCACCATTCCTTGGACCTCATTCAACAGAATTACCACAAAACCTGCTTTCCAAGAAATGTGAGCCTGTTGGTACTACTTGCAGGCCATGGTCAGAACTAGTAACGAATCCTGTACATGATGAAGCAGAGCTTGCATTCAGTGCCCCAGATTAGAGTGTCATCAGGCATACATTTGAGCAAAATCAACTTGTCATGAGTGTTGATCACAGTGGTGTAACAAAGAACCAAACTGGTGATAAAAATGTACTAGATTATGCATAGAAGCCAGAAGAGCTTTCATTCCAGCCTGAGTGCCCAAGTTCCCACACTTCTCTCTCACAGAAGTTGAACTGAAGAAATGAAAGTCACTTCTCCAGTGCTGTACCTACACACACACACACACACTTGGGCTGGCTCAGCACAGGCCAGCCTGCATCCCACAGGAATTAAAGCCCACACAGGATGGGCCTGGCTGCTTCCACAGGTCACTCGAAAGCAGGACAGTCCCTTGTGTGTGGAGCCCAGACTAAGTTAGCTCACTCAGCCTATGTCAATCAGAATTCACTGCCCCTATACACAAGCTCTGCAGGTAACCAGCTGACTCCATGTGCTGCAGCCACAGGCTTGGATCCAAGTGCCTGGATCTACCAGGAAGAGCATGCAACTTCAGAGGCACCGACATGCACGCAGAAGCAATTCCAGGAGCAAGGGAACAGCAGAGCTAACAGAATTCAAGCTGGGTATGTTCTGGCATTCAGAAGAGACAGGCATGTAGATGAATCACCTTTTATAGACAGTCTCCCATAATTTTCCACAGACATTTCTAGCATAGAATCCTTGAACAAAAGCACAGCCAGTGAGAGCAACACTTCCTTCCTAACAGCAAGGAATCTATTTACATACTCGAGTTTTAATATCTCAAAGAGCTAAATCTTTCCACACCCAATACCGAAATTACCAACCTCTAAGTGCTCAGTCCCTCCTACATAAATGGAAGGTGTTCAAACAAGATACAGAGCTAATACGTAACAGCTTATAACACAACTTTTATTAGAAAAGTTATACATAACAGCATCAACTATTTTCAAGAATATTAACCTTGAAAAGCAACAAAAACAGACTAAAAATGTGTAACAAGAAACTAATGACCTTCTCTATAATTAAACATTCAAGTTATCTACAATGTCTCTTTTTACAAAGGGGAAAATTACGGTTTTACAGGCACATCATGTTGAAAATAAAGCTGCAGTAACTTTGTACAATTACCTTTTTCAAGGATTATTAAAACATGGTCATCATGTAGTCTCATGTAGACTTTTTTAAACATTCACATAATTTTACATTTGAGTATACACTGAAATTTCAGAGTCCCAAAATTATTTCACAAAAGTGCCAACATTAAAACCAGAACCTTCAGTGTGAATAATTTTGCCCTAAAAAAAGTTAAGACAGGTCTCCATAATCAACATATTCACATAATTTCTGGTGCTACCTGGTCTAACAGTAAAGCTTCATTCTTCAGAAATAAAAATCAAACCGGACTTCTTCTGCAAAACCGATAAAATGTTTTGAACACAGGAGTGTACATTATCAGAAAAAATTGACACTAAAACCATAAATATATCTGAAGAGTCATTAACGCACTACACAATTATGTGGAATTGTGCCCATCTATACTCTATATTCAAGGTTTGTTGCCCTTTTGGTACAGGTGGTATCTGAATTTAGCAATTATTCTTATTGTTGGATGCCTGCTTAATAAAAAAATCAGATAATTTACAATCTAGAAGTCTGTTTTAAAAAGTCTGGAGTTTATATACAGCTCTAACAAACCTAAAGCATTATGATTTCTTAAATGTTTAAATGAAATGACTAGTTTTCATTTGTCACTTATTAACGTAATTAGCCATTATCAGTAGTGGACCATAACAAGGTGATAAGTGAAAAGGAATGTTTTGTCTGAAATGCTTCACGTGTTCTGTCCTTTCATGTATCAGGTAGAGGAAGTGCTCTCCACAGACACTCATTTCCCCTTAGCATCAAGGGCTACAAAAATCTGACTGCAAAAATGCAGTGACACAGCAAGCTGACATATCAGGCACTACCTTTCATACTGGCAGCTTTAGGAGACCCACAGTATGCACAAAGATCTAGAGAAGGGGAAAAAAGTCTACTATTATGAGAAGCAGACCAAACATTTCAGATGAGTTTGGCAAAGTTTTTAATCAGACAATAGGTTGGCCATCCAGATTTACTTGTATAGATTAAAAATACCTCTATTAAATCAACTAGTCAAATTATTGTAAGACATTTTCATTGATACTCAACATCACATGCACCAATATTGCACACATCTGCTCCGAGCTGTTAAAACAATCTTTATCTGGGCGCTTGAGATGTCTGGTTTCTGCAGCTGGAACTCAAGTCACCCACCCCAGCAGTTTCACTAAAAATGTGAGTGGTGAAGTTAAAATACAAACCCCAAAATAACCCCAAGAGAAAACCAAGGACTTTATACAGACAATAAAATCTAAATTTTCTGCAATGGTCTTGTGGGCCCTATGGACGGGGCAATACACACACGCACTGGTGAGACGAGCACCAGCTCTGCTCTGTGGAACCATTCAGATAATGTGAAACCTGGGACCAGGGGTGGCAATGATGTCACTGTAGGGCTCCTCCTGGGTCAGCTCTATAGCCTGCTGCTTTTTCAGTACCAGGAAACTGTAGAACTTTGCAGCTGCTTGTTTTCTATTTGTATTTCTGCACAGCTCAAGCAAGCTGATAGATTCTGCTCCAGTCTTAGCAAGAGCTCTCTGAAAAACACAACATTGATACCACAAATTAAACAGAGAACTACACAGAAACAACAATGTCTCTTGGCAAGATTCTGTTTGTTGTCAACCCCAGGACACTGAGGATTCAGAAGGATGGGAACATTACCACATGTACATGAAAATTGCTTTATGGATCTCAGTTAAATGAAACATAGTAGGCTTCCTAGAGATGTGTAAAAAAAAAAACCATTCTTGAATCTGCTGAACATATTCCAGAAACACTGGTGTACAGCACAAGATTTTATTTCTGCAGCTATAACTAACCAGTCTTTTTTGACTACAGGACAATTTTTTCTATTCTTTAATAGGAATAAAACAAAAAAAAAATCAAGTTGTATTTCTCAAAATAAAGGTAATCCCAAAAATAATAAAGTAAAATTTCAAGCGCTAACATTCTTTAAAAGATGTGTAATTTTCCCAAGGTGAAAGCCTGTTTATTTCTAAAACTCCTCTGTCTTAAACTAAGTACCCAAAGTCACCTACATTTTCTCAAAGTCTTGGCAAGAATATATTTAAAAAAAAAAAAATCATGAAAATACATCTTTTTTCTGGCCAGAACAACTGAGGCCTTTGATTTAAAACAGAACTGTCTGCCCTGGAATGACCTTCAACTAGATGAAAAGACATTTGGCTGGCCAAACCAAATTACTTTATATTAATCAGAATTTAACTCCAAATCTCATTGCATATTTAATGTTTCAGCCATCCAAAGTGATGCTCTTTTGGGTACACAGAAGAAAGAACTGAAAAAAACTAGTTATGGCCAAAGAGAATTCTAAAGTTCTCTTCAGAAACTGTAATGAAACAACACTGCCAACTCAACATCGGTATACTTTAGAAATTATTTTTAAGCTACAGTTGTAGTGATTTGGTCTGGGACAGAGTTAATTTTCTTCACAGCAGCTCATATGGTGCTGTTTTGCATCAAGTAGGCAGGAGGTGCACAAGGAGTTGGGAGGGGACACTGCCAGAACAGCTGACCCCAACTGGCCAAAAGGATAATCCCTGCCATATGCCATCATGCTCAGCATTTAAAGCTGGGGGAGAGAAGAGGGGGGTGTGTGACCATTTGGGATTGTGGCATTCAGTAACAGCCAAATCACAGGAGTTGCCAAAATGGTTAATGGAACAAAGGAGCTACAAACTAGGATGAAAGGCAGATGCAGTCCAAGAATATGTGGAGGACACACACAGAGACTCATAAGCAAAGGAACGGTTTGCACTTCAGTTCAGGTGCACAGTGGGGTGTGCAGAAAAAAGCTCTGTAGCTCCAGCAAGCAAGAATCCATCCTACGGACAGATACATGTCTGTGCAGACTGAAGTCACGTGCTAGAAATCAGCCGAAGTCACATTTCCACAGTTGTCAAGAGATTCAGCTTCTCATGGCATGCAAGTTTTCAAACTAGCACAGCCAGGAAGTAAATATCCTGTAAAATGGTGTTATATCCCTAGACCCTTATGGGGGTTTGTCTAAGGACACACAGCACAAAACCAGAGGTGCTAGGGTTTCATTAAAAACACAATCAAACTCAATTATTTTAAAGTTTAAATTTCTGGGAATCTTAGTTGCACACCAAGTGTAGACACAAAGGTTGAAAAATATTTAAGTGAAAAATTTTAATTCAAATGTTCTCTGAAAAAAAGTGACAATTATGAAAGTATAGACTTAATTTTAATATATTTATTTGATATAAATTTAATCAACTACACGCATTCTTCCCCCTCTAAGGTAACTGGTATTTTAGGCTGTAACACCAACTGCAAAGAACGCTCCTTCTTGACCTTTTTAGATCAAAAGCATCACTGGGCATACTCAAAAGCTACTTTAAAAGAAAGCAAATAATCATGGGTACCTGAAGTCCATGGAGCATTTGTTGAGTCCTCTTGTTCCATCTCCTTTCTTCTTGATCCTGATCACCCCCTGTGCCGTCTTCTTCCTGCAAACAGGCGTAAAATAAAAGACATCAATGAAGTTTGTTTTGATATCCATAGAATATTAAATACTGTAGCTAAGAGACAAGTTATCCAATTTCAGGACATGCTTGGTTTTCTTGCAAAAAGCTACTTTCATTAAGTAGCACAAGCTATTTAAAATATACCACACCATTAAGTTCGAAAGTTCTTGTCTAAGGCATCAGAAAAATATAGAGTGGTTTAATCCAGCCATGTGTGAGAACAGGAGAACACTAATTTAAAACAGAATGTATATGCAAATTATAAAATTAAATAATATAAATATAATAAAATGGTCATGAAATAATTTAAGAATTACATTTCCAAGGGCTACTAATAAGGACAGACAAAAGAACTATTTCTTATGCCTTTTACTGAATCCACAGTCAAACACTTCTGGGAAACACACAAACTGATTCTACACGGAGTTCTTACTTCCTCCTCCTCCTCCTCTTCTTTCTCCTTTTCCTTCTCCTTCTCTTTTTCTGGTAGAAGTTCTAGCTCTGGTATTAGCTGGCAGATGTTTTGGGGCTCCTCTGGAGGCATTTCTACAGGTGGTATTTCCAGCTGTTGTGATGGTGGATGCTTTAAAAGCACACAGTACAGTTAAACAAACAGTATCATTTTGCCAGTGCTTTTACAATAGAATAATGGTGCTACAGACCAGTTTAATAAAATTCAAGTATGTAAATCTTAGCCATTTATTAGAATTTTTCATTTTTGAAAACCAAAAACCAATTTTGTTTTGCTGTCCATATGTGTATTTTCAATCCTTTAGATTCTACTCAAACCAGAAATTATGGTATCACTAAAAACTAAAAATGCTTTCCAGTAACTTCACTTACTCCCCCATCCAAACTACTGATCTCATTCCATGGATCAGCACATGCAAATTTAAAATCCCACATAACCAGATGCAGTGCTACATGAACACATTTAAACTCACTGGAACAAGACATCTTCAAAATACCAAAATGCTGTTCTCATCAATACAAACATGAAGGAATTAAACACTGGTACCTGCAAAGTTTCTGAAAACGTATGAATGACTTTGGTGCTCAAGTATATTCTCAGAAAGTATTTATGTCAAGAGGAAAATCCAGAAAAGTAATTTAATAGGATTTATGTAGACAGTTTTAATAAAATTGATATATGGTACTCTCCCTCTTATAAACAGTTAAGTGCTTGCCAGCAAAGTTACCCTGACACCTGAAACTGTTTATACACATACCCTAAAATGGCTAAGCAACTTCTGATGTAGTCACACAGCAGGTATCACTACAGATTGTACATGTTGCCACAGACCTGACCTGGCCTCTAAGATGGTCACAGAATTCCCAACACACCAAAACCCCTAATTACACTGACTTAGCACAGTTGATGCCGATTTCACCCCATGACATAGCCAAGAGGAGCAGCAGCTGCCACCCTGTTAAATAAGATAATGTAACATCTAACAGTCCCATTCTACAGTGAACAACCTGTTAGCCAAGGAATGTGCAAAGTGAGGTTAAAAAATGCACAAATATGCGACACAGCATAAACCAGGACTGTTCTCACCAGGCAAGCATACAGAAAAATAGACCTTTCATTTCGCCCATTTCCTTCTTTTCCCCTTCACAAAGTTTCCTTTCACACTGCATCACAGCTAGTGTCCAGGTCTACTCACAGCTCAACTAGGAAATCTCTCCAGACAATCAAAGTTTTTCTTTGAAGCCTTAAGCCTGGAACACTAGGACTGTCTTAAAAGACATTTCTGCAGCTAACACAATCCTTGCTTCACGGAAGCTGTTCATATACACTTGCCAAGCTGTGTTGGTTTAACACAGTCTGTTTTTTAGTGGGGTTGGGAGATAAGCTCCTCGAAACTTCTATGTCCAGCACAGAGCCAATCACTGAAGGCTCTGATGATGGGCAGGTTACTAGCCCGATTAGACAAGTTGGTAACGCCTCTGTGATGACATATTTAAGAACAGACAAACCATGGGAAGCTCTCTTTTCCTCTCCAGAGGGGTGGTGAGACAGCTGCCGGGGCCCATCCCGGCGGGGGCAGCTGGGACCATGCGACCGGGGCCCTCCCGAGGCCGGGACTCTCCTGAGGCCGGGACCACCCGCACAGTGCTGGCAAGGACCACACAGCCAGGGCTGGCCGTGCAGTGCCGGCAGAGACCACATGGCCAGCAGCGAGAGACATGGTGAGCAATTCTCCAATGCAGAGCCCAGACGAGATCAACCTCTCAACTGCCACTTAAAGACACCAACTTTCTTCCATGTCAGAGAAAAGGGAAAAGTGAGGATACGTGAGGAGAACCATCATAGCGACAACGAGGTCAGTGAAAAGAAGGAGAGGGAAAAAAGTGCTCCGAGCGCCGGAGCTGAGATTCTTCTGCAAGCCGTGGTGAGGACTATAATACAACAAACTGTTTGCCTGTAATTCATTAGGTGCCTGGGGGGGTGCAGATATCCACCCGCAGCCCGTCAGGAAGAGTACTCACACTGGAAAGCGTGGATACTGAAAAGCTGTAATCTAGTGAGGAATCCAAACAGAGAGAGATGACCCTTGCTTACAGAGATAGAGAACCCTTGCTTCCAAACTAGAACAACTCATCCTTAAAAGACTAAACCCCATGAACTAAAATGGCCCATGCTTGGCAGGGAAGACTGCTTGGCCCATGGGAGGGACTCATATTGCAGCAGGTTTGGGCAGGACTGCTGCTTGTGGAAGTTAAAACCACGCTAGAAAAGTCACAGAGAACTATCTCCCATGGGAAGGATCCCACAGGACAGAAAAAAGAAACTCTTTTCCCTAAGCATACTGAAGAAAGATTTTTAAGAAGTGAAATACTGACCAAAACCCCATGTTTTGTTTCCTTGCACGGTCGGTGGAAAGAGGGAGGGAAAGAAAGGTGTTCTGAAGATTTGCTTTGGTTCCCATTACCCTTTTTACTTTTAATTCTGTTAATAATAAATCATCTTTATACTGTTTAAGTTTTGAACCTGTTTTGCCTTAAAGTGTTCTTTTTTTCAATAATCCTTAACTCACGAAAATGAAGTTTTCAATTCACCCTCCTCTGCTCAGCTATAGCAGAGGAAAATAAGTAGATGGTGTTTTCATGGGTGCCTGGCACTTAGCCAGCTTCCAACTGCAACAAGCACAACTCAATAAGTGATATACTAGACTCCTTGAAGACTTTTACTGAAGGAAATAGTATAATTTCTTTATTCTACCAGCATTTTAAGTGTTTCAGTAAGTTTTTCACCTAACAAAGGCACCAGAATGACTACCCAGGGACAAATGTTCTGACACTGCTACAGTGAATCTCAAAGGACCACAGAAAGCTAGGGCCTCAAATCTGTCATTTCCTACTCAAAGACACTGCCCACTTCTCACTCCCCATAAAAAGAATAGTAAAAGCTTACTCACAGGTAACACTGGCTCTGGTTCTACTTGCTGTAGTTTGCGTTTAACACCTGTCTGAGCTGGTGGGGGTGGCATAACTGATTCATCCAGGTTGGTTCTGCTGCCTTCCATCATCGACTCCTGTAAACGGCTTGGTTCTTCCAGAATAGGTTCATCTATATTCCACAACAAACCTTCTTTTAGATACTTAAGAATGTAATTAGAAACTGTACCAAAATCCAATCTGCTATTATTTTAGAATTGAGCACTCTTCACAGCCTGCACTTTTAATCCACTGGTTCAAACAATTCCTAAGCTTCCCCTATTTCTAGGAAAAAAAAGTTATTTTGTGTCATAGGTTGTACATCAAGCTAAACAACCCATTACAAAGCTCACTGCTTCATACATAATCTTTGATGACTTAATACAAAGCACAAATAAAAGAGAAAAATACACTCTGAGGGAAAGCCCTTCTCTTTGACAAGACACAAACCAATGACATCTCGTTGCTGCTGTTGTTGTTGCTGCTCATCTCTAGGAACCTCTGGGTTTTCAAAGTCTTTAAGGAACTCATCAAGATTGTCAGCTTCTCCACCTTTCCTCCTCTTTCTCAGGTCTTCTGGTACCAGAGGTGTAAGACAGCGAGTAAAGAGCTACAGAGGAAAGGTTACATTATTCACTACTGCAGTTCTCAGTGTCCTTTAATTTCTTTTTGGATCAAGTAATTATGGGCTATCTTTCTTTCTCAGTTTTTAAGCTCCTCTCCAACAGTACTAACATCTAAAAAAATAATTTTTTTCTGTAACTGATAACAGCAATGTTTGACGTATTTACCTTAGTTCTTTTAATATGTTTTTTCTTACAATTATGAATACTGCCATCACTGTATCACTACTTATATGCTGATGTTTGCTATACATGAGGCACAATCCTGAATACAGTCCATTTAAAAGTGAACTCACACAAAAACATTACCTTCAGTAGCCTGTTATTCCACAAAGGCTGTGCAGGCAGAGAGAAAAGCTTTTCAACTCCACCAGTTTCTTTCCACATCATCAATTTCTTAGTAGGAGGTGCCAAATCCAAAGTAGTAACAATATCAGAGTAGTCACTTAATTGGGCTCGAATAGTCTTGCTGTCCAATTCTTTCACGCTGTCCACAATCAGCTTTCTCTTCCTCTTTGCTTTGGTTTCCTTGACTGTTGATATTTTTAGCAAGCAATGAAGGTTAGCTCAAACAGGTACCAAGCTGTAGAAGAATCCTTCAAGTTCTCTATAGGTCTCACTTGCCCACATATAAAGCTGCCTCAAGAATTTAAAGCAACTCTAGCTTTGGAAGAAGGATAAAACATCAAATACTATGAATGCTGTCCCATAACTTACACATTCTTCTGTGAATTTGAATCTACTTAAGCCTCAATGTCCTCAGCTGCACATGCCTCTCTACCCCATGGCTTGCTTGTTAGGCTGTGCAAACACTGGCCACTGAGTTGAACAGAGGATGGAGTACCTCTTGTATGAGGAAAGGCTGAGAGATTTAGTTTTGTTCAGCCTGGACAAGGGCAGTTTTGGAGTGACCTTCCACTACCTGAAGGGAGCCTACAAGGAAGATGGAGGAGACTTTTTACAAAGACATGTAGTGACAGGGTAGACGGGAGGGCTGCAAACTGACAGAAAACAGGTTCAGACTAGATACTAGGAAGAAATTCTTTACTGTGAATGTGGTGAGGCACTGGAAGAGGTTGCCCAGAGAAGTTGTGGGTGCCCCATCCTTGTGAGTGTTCAAGGCCAGGTTGGATGGAGGTCTGAGATACCTGGTCTAGTGGAAGGTGTTCCTGTTTATGGCAGGACGGTGGAACCAGATCTTCACGATCCCTTCCAATCCCAGCCATTTTACGAGTCTAATCACAGATTCAAAATACCACACCCACTTTTTCCCCTAAGCCCTACCTGAGCTTTAGTGGCGTTCATGTGGGTGGTTGTTTTAACAGTAAACTTCTGACCGTGCTCTAGGATGACTTTACTGTGCTCAAAGCCTGGTACTCTGCGGCAGACCCTGAAGCTCTGGCAAATGCTGTCTTTGCTGATCCCAGCAGATGAGCTGGACCCCTGCTGCCAGCCTGCCACGAGAGGGCAGTGCCAGGGCTCTACCACTGGCCAAGCAGGGAATCAGGGCCTGGAGCTCAGTCTAAAAAGCACAGGACAAGCTACTTTTTTTCCAAACACGAGTTTTTTTAATAAAGCAGGGGTCTGTATATAAGCCAAATATAGTATTAGTTAAATAAAGCAAGTTTCTTGCATTAAAGAAAAGGGAAATCCCTACTTAGTAGAAATTAAAAATACAAAGGTGCATCTCCCAAACTCAGCAATTCATTAAAGCTACAAATCACTAGAAGAGCACTCGTTCTCAGTGTAAACAGTCACTCCTGCCCTTCAAACACAGCACATAAAGAACTGTGCTGCACTACAGATCCTGTATTAAAGACATGCTGAGTTCCATTCCAACTCTGTGCATTTTAACTAGCATGTTTATCTAAAGCTACAGTATCATGCTGTTACACGCACTGACTGCAGAAATGACAAACTAGTATTCTCCCAAGACCATCCATGCTACCTCTCTGGGAAGTACTGGAAAGCTAGTATTAGAATAAAAGGAATTCAGCACTTGATCCCTGTTTTCCCTCCCAAGTGAGAAGCAAAATCAGCAGTAGTGCCAGACATTCATTTCCACTCCATCAAGTTAAGGTGGTCTCTGACAAACTGTGTAAAACATTCCCCAACAGTTCACTCACCCGTTATGTCAATAGGCTCCAGAGCAAAAGCTTCCTCTTCATTGGGAACAAGCGTTGTCTGGTCAGTCATGGTTGGTAAAGGTTCCACGGGATCTACCGAGTCTGGGCTGTCTGGGCCTCCCACTGCAATTACAACAAACACCTTGCACTAGGGTCAAAACATCAACAAGCTGTGCTACCCTTCCCATCCCCTCCTCCACACTTTCAGGTGGTTTACCGTATTTCACACTTTTGAGCTTAATATGCTTTTAAAGAATTAGAATCCAAATTAAATGAGTTGAAAGTAATTCTAGATCTAGTCCTAGATCATACTCACTTGATACATTATCATCATCATCCATATCATCATGGGGAGGCTGCTCTGGCATCATTACTCCACTTTCTGAGAGTGCAGGTGGGTCATCAAAAATACCACCATCATTATTACTGAGAAGTTTGTCATCTGAAGCAACCATATGAAAGAATCAGTTTTGCATCCACAAATGGGTATAGACACATTTACAAAGAAGTACAGACAAGTTTATTACAACATAGACAAAGATAGTGCAAAAGTTAGAAACCAGTACTTTCAATGCTGACATAGAAGAAAGTAGCATTTCAAGGTGCATTTCAGCTCTAATTCTGAACTTACAGATGACCTTTATTACAATATACTTGCCACATATTTTACATCTAAGATTTTTTGAACTTTGTTTGAAATATGCCAACACTTAATGTGCTGTGAGTCATCTATACTACTGTAGCACTCACAAACCGGAATTTCACTGGGCAAGACATAACTTTTGACAGGGATCTTGGCAACAAAAGAAACAACTTCCCCTCACCTACCCAAGAACTAATTAATTAAGGCAGGAGGTGGGATAGAGGAAGAACAAATTTCTCAAACTTACCCAATATTCCACCATCATTTCCTTCTCCAAAATTATCATCTTTGTATTGGTCTTCATATTCCAGGTGATTAGATTTCTCATTGAGGTGACTGGTGCTCTGTTCAGGTTCCAGTAGGAGATTGGAAGCACTAGTGCTCACTAGCATGTCATCCTCAAATGCACTGCCTTCTCTCATCATCTCACGATCATCCATCCCAAAGTCACCTGCAAGAATACAATTTCACTGCTAAAAGTGCTAAAGAACCAAGATGCAAGAGACCTACCTAACTGATCAATAAAGACCCATGTAAGACCAAACTTTAATTCAATTTATCCTATTTGCAGAGTTAACGACAAGATGTAAGGAATTGTGCCCAGCAACACCATAGCAAAAAAATACTGTTCAAACAATTATAAAAATAACTATCTCCTCTTCAAAGCATTTTATTGTACTTATTTGCATTGATATTAGCAAGATCCTACTAAATTTTATCTCCACAGAAACCAAAGAATTCAATGGAATTTGAAAAAGTTGTGCCTTATGCCTTGAGGCTGAGCTTCAAGTACAGAAAACAAACCAATACCAAGTCAACACTATTCCTAGATTATTCTTTCAAAACAATTACTGAATTATGGATTATAATACTATATATTGGGAACCAGACATTTAAATAAAACTGTCTTTAGGCTTTGATTCAGATGTTAGAACACAGTCCTTGAAAGATACCCAAAGCAGCAAACTTGTTGCCACTGACTGATTCAGCTTTAGAAATCTCCCAGTGGTTTCTGACTGAGAGCCTGTTTATGATTAAAGCAACAGCTCACTTCATATTCACATCACATTTTGAAAATTGTAATTGTCACTACTTCACTGATTAACTCGACTGAAGATTCTTCAGCTTTTCTTTCTGCCTATTCTAGGCAGCTAGAAGTTTGCTGAGCATTAGAGGACAGACTTTCTGGAAAAACTGTCACAAAATAACTAAAAATTAAATGTAGAAAACCACAGCATGTTTGATCTAATTTGCTTTGTGCATAATGGGCATTCCATAGTAATTGCAAAACCGTATCTTACAATAACTGAAATTAGATAGTAGCACATAATAACACATGAGATCTTTACCAAAGTCATTATCCTGGAGGATACTGATGTTGCCTACTTCCTCTCTCATTGTAATTTCTTCCACTCTGCTCTGGTTCAAACTGAACTGCTGAGCCACATCAATATCACTTAAACAAACAGAAGGCAATTATTAAAAATCCCATTAAAAAATTAAAAACAGATAAAGCCTGCTAAAATAAACATTACATTATTTAGTAAAAAGCAATTTTACATTCAAGTCAATTATTGAAAAAAGTAAGTGAACACTGAATAGAAACTACTACTTAAAACAGTGAGACCATTAATGGTTCAAAACTATCATCCAAATTGCGTTAGATTCTGGGAAATATATCAGTAATCTCTCTTACTCCTCGCTGTGTTTGGGTTACTAATTTCAAAGGCCAAACTAACAATCAAGAAAAGACTTCCTCCCCTTCAACTCAAAAGCTATTAATGTAGTTTATCAAACACTGTATTTTGCACCAGTACCAAGTTAACACTCTGTGGTGTATGAAGGTACATTTCTTATAAAGACACAGAAATTTTATGCAGTTTCAAATTAGTATATACTCTAATTTGAATATAAACTATATAGAACACTGAATAAGCTGTATTCTAAAAACTCCCTTATGGATCATTCAAATAACAAGAATATAATAATAAAAAACATCAGGTTTTTTAAGATTAAGAACTATTCAGGTTGTATACTTGTTATATGTACAAGTAATCTATAAGTATTAAGTTTAAAAAATTAAAAGTGCCATTTCAAAAGCTCAACAATATTTCCGTAAAACTAATCTTGTCTAACCTAAGCATGTATGTGATGTAGGGTGCCTTGGACAGAAGAAAAAACAAAGTTGTAACAGATAGCTGAGTTTTTCAAAAGCTCCTGTACGGACAGCTTTAACTTCAGTTAAAGTCAATGCTACTATGAACTTAAAATCAACACAAAGATGACTGCACACTTCCTTATTAGTGTATTAAAAGCCCTAAGAATAGAAGTTACCTACAGACTTTTTTTTTTACATTCAGCAATGAGTTAGCTGTTTAAAACCAGGTTCTCCTCAACTAAAACCAATTATCATTTTCATGGAAATGAAAAAAACCCCAAACTTACTCTAGATCAGGAAGTGGTTGGTCAAAATCATGAAACTCCTCAGGTAAGGTAATAGCATTGTAAGCAGCCTCTCTGTTTTCCTCAGGCAAATCAACAACTCCTGCAAATAAGAACACCCGGACATGAGTTCCCATTCCTTACGAGGACAGCATTTTTCCCTGAGCCATTAGCATTTTCTCCCTGCATGAGCTTACTGTGTTTAAATTTGTTGAACTGAACTGATGCTGAACTGACACCTACAAAGAAACCTTAAATAATGCTAGTAAGTGAGATTCCAACTAAATTCAAAACATATATCCTCAAGCCTTTGCACTCTATATAAACCTGGAAGCCTCAAATCAATCAGTAATGTTTGTGTGGCACTATGCAGAGCTGTGCAGCCAACACAGGCATCATATGTTTCACAACACTGCAAGTACCTGTTCCAAAATAATTTCATCATGATACACAGTATGAGCTGCAAGGTTCTACTTTACAGTGGCAGCACAGTGTGACTACTTTGCTGCTGGTCCTTTATTCAGTTCCATCAGCTCCAGAAGTCCCGAACAGTACTGACTGCACTTGGGGCACACTAACTCATAGGCTTCTGCACATAAAAGAGCTGCATTACCAAAACCACACACATTTTCTTTTCTTATCCTCTGGAGATGTGTAATCTTATTCAGCAGGCATTCTCAGGGCATGACCACCAGATTGGGCATCACAAAACCAGTGCCAGTAATTGGTCCCTCTCTTTTATTCAAAGTCTTAAAGGTCAGGGCACTTGAAAGTGCATGGGAAATGCAGGTTCAACTCCTTCTGTAACTTGCCGAAGATCTGAGCTCTATGCTCTGCCTTCTGACCCACACACGCAACACAGGCAATTCTGAGGTACTGATACTTCAGAAACACTCTGCCCACTGTGCTCCCCTCTGTAATGAATAATCAAACAACCACTGTCCATAGACACCAGGAAGAAGCAAGAGTCTGTAGTTTACTCATCATGGTACTTGACTAGGAATGAAGAAAACTAGTCCATCCTTTCAGGGCTGTTCAATATTTTTGGCTGCCTGGTGCTTAAAATGAAACATGTAAATGATTCTCAGAACAGACAAGACTCAGGACAATGCCTAAGGCACACAAAGCTGATAAACTGAGAGTAAATGCTATAAGATGAGTATTTCAGCTTGTGTCAGGCCAGAATGTCACTTTTTGTAAGTCTTAAATTTTAAGGTGGTTCACCTTCGACATGCACTCTGTTAGGAGTGAGAAAATTGGGAAACAGACTGCCTTGTGAAATTAAAATAAATTTATGTTCTTATCACCCAGGAAAGTTAAACACAGTAGTAAACAAAAAATTGGCAACAGTCAACAAATTGCCACTGAAAGCTACAAAAAATTCAATACCTGAATTCAATGCCTGAATCAAACCTGTAGGTCAGGAAATTAAAATAAAGGGAACATACCCCTAACTTTTCTCAAGTTACTGCTGCACTGGCTTTCAAGAATTGCCTTTTTAGAAAAAAAGCCTCCCTCAAGTTCAGCTTTTAAATCTATTGCACTCACTAACCTAAAAAGGGAGAATATGATTTAGCAGCTGTGAGCATCCAGCAGCATCACTCCAACAGCTACACTGTAGCTGGAAAAAAGTTCCCCAGGCCGGAATTAAAGAAAACTATCTTGAAAGCCATGAAAGCCAAATAATTAATTGACTGCTAGATGGAAAAGTAATTTCAGATATTAATATGGTACCCCGTCTTCATGGAAAATATTTTAAGTAAGCAACTATAGAGGGGGAAATTACGTTGCACACATACAAAAGGGAGATTATCTTTGATGCACGCATTACAGTTCACATTACTTTCAGAAACTAAAATGTGAAAGTGGAAAAAAAAAAGCTTACTTTTATGTTTCTGTCGTAACTCATGGCAAAAGAATCCTCACCCTTGACAGAAACAAGTCCCCTTCTGTGCTTCTTTTCAGTAGGGCACTGGCCTTTTTCAGACAGAAGGTAAAAGCCATGCAGTGTATTTCCATTTAACATCACACACCAGCTTTTACTGAATCAGCATTAGAGAAGTTTTTGTTCAGAATTCAGTTAAAAGATGTTTTTCAGCAGACAACTCAACCAGCCAGCTAGCTGCAATAATTACCTCTCCTATAACCTATACCTTTATGTAATTACACAGATCTAAAGGCAGAATTGTATGCCTTCTTAATAAATACATTTGTCAGTGTAACTTTTCAGAGTGCTTAGTTAAGAACAGATACCTGGACGAAAAGCCATCTTAATCTTAATGAAAGCCTCATTACAGTCTGCAAGAAGATATTTTGCTTTCCTGTGGTAGATTCTAACAACACCTAGTAAGAGATGTCCTGAGGTTCGGAGTGCCATCTTCACCTAAAAACACATTGCACAATCAGTTATTAGACGTAATCAGAACTAGATGTAGCCTCCCTTTTCCCTCCAGTCAGCTTTACATGAATTTTCTCAATAAAATCAAATATCCAAAATAAGCATAAAAATCAGCAGAAATCTGAAGAAACAAAGAAAGCAAAGTCCAGTTCAAGATGATACTCTATTACATTATTTATGGATGACCTGGCAAATATCAGTAAATTAATTAACAGCTCACTCCAGGAATTCCCAAATACTGCTCTGTCTAGTTAAAAAATAAGTGACAAAGCCTGTTTTTACCACACATTTTTATCTTTTTTTCTACCACCTTTGCTACTTTGTGGAAAATTGTGAATTATGGAAAAAGTGAAAAATAAAGTTCAACAACCATAAACAGATTTGGTTAAGTAAAATCTGGTTTAAAACTGTTAGCTACCTCTCCATCTTCTGTCCTGGAGTTAAAAAGAAAATCAGAGAAAAAAAAGTGGAAGATGTGGAGTGCCTATAAATAAGCACTGCCACACTTAACAATTTTAAGTTCCTTTCCTCTTCAATTTCACTGCTTTACTACGTAATGAAGTATCTGCTGTGGGAACGCAAAACTGAAAAAATTTAGAGAAGGACTCTTCTTTATGTATTTCAGGCTGAAAGAGCATGAAATTTGTGTTGAATGGTACATGGAAGAACTGTCTCACAGAAAGATAAGCCATACAGCATTTAACATCAGCCTGTAAGAATTCAAAATTTTTATTGCCTCCAATGTCTTTTTAATATTTTAGCTGATGAACTGTTACATAAAGTTAAATATATGAAAGAGTGCCTGTTAGTTTCTCTTTTCTCTAAAAGAATGTTCCAGCTCACTAGTGAATCTACCAACATTATCTTCTTCCTAAATCCTTCCAGAGCTGATAATGAAGCAAATCACTATTCTGGAAGAGTAAGCATCTCTGTGATTGTACAATACACTTTTTGCTTACACTTAGCAGTTCTTCTAAGATCTAAACTAGCATTATAAGAACTGTTAACATTTGTATTGACTAAAATAAAAGATATAAATTTTCTTTTGTTTTCAAATAGCTGCTTTTTGTATAAGACATTCAGACATCTGTTAACTGACAAAAGCCACAACTGTACCACTAGTTCTAAAATGAATAATTTCATTGTCATGAGTAGTAGAGGGGAAGAAAAACAAAAACATGTAAAAACATCAAGCTACGTAAAATTTCCTCCACTTTCACAACAGAGTATTTCGTATCTAAGCAGACCTTTCCACCCTTCAAAACAGCAACATTAAGAACTTCATTTGCTTCAGTGACTCAAATAGTAAGTACCACCAGTACACACAAGTTCTTTTCACCGCAAGGTAACATCACATTAGTGTAAAGTGGGTACCTTTGGGGAAATGATACTCTCCACGCTGCTCTCCAGATTACATTCAAAAACATGGGCTTTGGTCAGCTTCTTATCCCAATGGGCTGCCAGCCAGATTTTGGCCAGCGGCCCACGCTTGCTCAGGACAAAGTGGGCATAGAACATGGTCCCAGATGTCTAAGACAAAGTGCAAACCTGTAAAGAGAAAGGCAAATATTTCTTTCTGCAATTTTTATTTTATGAGGAACATCCTTGTAAACACCCTCTTATCCTCAGAAGTACGTTTGCTTTTCAACCACTGAGGTCAGACTATTTGTTTAATATGTTTAAGAAGCCAACACTTACAAATGGTGTCCATGTAATAGCATATATATGTGTTTATTACAGAGTAATTATAAAGCAGAAGTAACACCCACTAACAGCCACATACACAACTTAAAAATGTTTATCATCCCTCAAGAAAAAATAATCTTGAATCTTTTAACCTTTAGGGTAATGATACCAAACTCTCCTAGCGCAAAGAAGCACGTCTCAGTTTTCATTCCAGAGTAGCTTTCTACAACTTCCATTTCTTTCTACTCTTAATACAGTAGCTACTACTGTACTATATCAGCATATATTGTATATTGTTCCCAAAAAAGGTTCATCATTATAAAATATACAGTCCTAAATCTTTTTGGACTTCACTATAATTTCATAAACAGGAAGCACAATTATGTCTACATTTCTGAACAGGTTGTTCTCCATGTCATACTTTTTTAATCAAGTGTTGATAAAAACGGTGAGAAAAATGACTGCACTATTCCAAACTTCCTTAAGACTCCATTTTCTTTCTCCTTAACCAGAAAAAAAAAGAGACACTCTTACCTATTTATCTAGTAACTACTTTGTTATGGCTGATAAGATGCCAACCCATCAAACCATGGGGAATCAGAACAGCATGATGTCTTATGATCTAAACATGCCAGTTCCATGCATGAGGTAAGTGTATTATTCAGTTAACTACAACTAGAGGGGGGAAAAAAAAAAGTTTGCTTTAAAAAAGTAGAAGAATCTCCACAAAGAGTTTTTCCAGTAGTTTCTATACTCCAGGAAAATTAATCAAAAGAAAAGAACAGGAAAGATAAAATAAGTGCATTTCAGTTTTTACTTCCTCCATGCCTACAGAAAAACTGCCTGAGGAAGCACAGCAAGTCACAACTGTTATTGCTAGAAATTTAAGTAGAGGGGCAAGAGAAGCACTGACTTTACTGATTCAGTGGAAATAAAGCCAACCTCTAAACATCTGGATAACAAATGAAAAAATGCAGATCTAAAAGTCAAGTCCAAGAATTTCTTTTTTCCATTTTGAGAGTTGCATAACAGAACTGATTATCAAGTTACTCTCTTAATGACAGATTGGCCACCAATTCCATCCATAACCAAAACACTGGAGAGGATTTAAAGGAAATAAAGGCCATGTTCAGCTTAAACTCTAATTAACTCAGTATACAGAATTAATACTCCTCTTAGGAGTGAGGTTAATAGCTTTTAGTCATAATGAAGTTGCAAATTGACATAAAGTTAGAATGCCATTTTTATTTGTTGAGATTGTATGAGGGCTAAGGACAGCACTGCACAAAGATGGACACGAGCAAGTTTTTCCAGGAAGCACAATTAAATAAATTTTGGATAAACATTATCAAAAGGAAGGTATTCTACTTTCTTTCCCCCCAGTAATTTTTGAAAGACATCACACTGTCTTAAGGCCAGCAGACAATTCAATCCTTGCGTATTTCTGAAGGCCTCAGTATTTTTGTGTATGCAGAGACATAACTGTGCTGCACAGCATTTTGGTATCTTGAGTTGCTACCAGATCCATGCAGTACTCTGGTAACATTATGCCTGTGAATTACCCCTGAACATGAGGAATAGGGGAAAGCACAAACACAGAGTAAACAAACTCACTTGTATTAGTCCATTAAAAGCATTCATCAATGGTTGCAAAAACGTACTTTGATTAGTGGAGTTTGGCACAATTATTAAAATAGATAGCATGGGTTTCACAGAACTTCAAACATATGGTTAACTGAAAACATACTTAAGTTTCCTGTTAAATGTGAAACCCGCTATTTGGACAACTCTGACAAAAACAATTTATATCACTTTAAATGTGTTTCTCTTCATCCATCACTGAAGCCTTGCCATACTGAAATACATTAAGGGAAACAGCGACAATCAGACTACAGACAGTTTTGAAGTGTGTTGGGGTCTCCTCCCCCGCCGTGTAGCCCTGGGAGAGGGGCCCTGAGGGCACAGACACGGGGTTTCCCTGTCCCTGCTCAGCCTCGTTCCCATTGGTTGGTTTGTGTTCCCTGCGCGGGCAGAAAGACCCTCGGGTCCCGTGACTGGAACAGTTCCTCGGCAGAGCTCCGGCCATGCAGCTGGAGAAATAAACATCTCTGAAACATCTAGCAAGAATCTGTCTGTCCTATATATTTCCTTTCCACGGGACTCCTGGTTTGATATATGCATGTTGCAGGATCCCCACTGCAACATAATGGTGGAGAATTGTGAGTAGAACGATCCCCGATCCCTAAGCGACTGATTTGTGTGAGTAAACCCTGGAAACTTTGGATTCCTGTTCTTGGTTTTGTTTTGCTGTTCCATATCTGAACTATGGAGGAACCGTGGGAAGACTCTTGGCTCTCAGAGCCGCATATGGACATTTATCTTAAACTTAAAATGATTCTTGAACAACGATTTGTAAATTTTAGCTTGATTCAAGCTCAAAAAGAACTGAAACACTTCCTGGCATGGTTGTTTAAGAACTTTTTCTATGTTTCTTGGGATTTAATTCTTACGAAGGGCTTTTGGAAAACCGTTTGGACACAGTTAATACTGGAGTCAAAATATATGCCGATGGAAGAATATTTTCGTGAATATTATTTAATTATCGAGACTGTTGAGCAATGTCAGCTGTGTCTTGGCGAAGGGAAGCCTGGCGCAGGGACCGTGCGGCCCAAGCCACGTGCACCGAGTGCTCTGCGAGCAGCAGCGAGGCAGTTCCCGCGTGCGGGTGGAGCCAAGCGAGCCACAGTGTCGGTGGCGGAGCGAGGAGCGGCGGGAGCGGCGGGACCCGGCGGTGCCCGCCCGGCCCCGCGCAGCGCGTGGTGGAGCGAGCCCCGTGAACGCCCGACCGAGAGGGGCAGCGCACGGGCGGTGGCTGGCAGCAGCAGCGGTAGAGCGGAGCCGTGCCCAGCCGAGATGCACGCTGGAGCGGGGCGGGGGGGGGTCGTCGCTCGGGGGCCCGGCCGAGATGTGGGTGCACCGCCCGGCAGCGGCAGCGAAGCTGCGACCAGAGGAGGCGACGCACAGAGAACTGAGCGGCGCAGCCCGGCTGGGCCCGCGCAGCCCCGAACACGACCCCGGGAAGAGCGCGCAGGCACAAGCAGCCCCGACAATTCCAACACGGGAGTGACCGAAGGAGAGAGCAAAGACGCAGCGAGACAGAAAACAGCAGCCACTCGGAAAAAGGAAAAGATCGTAGTAACTAAGATCTTAGGGATAGTAAAATGGTATAATGTTAAGCAAAATTATGGTTTTATAACAAGGTGTGACAACCAGCAAGACATATTCGTGCATAGAACTGCTATTAAAAAGAATAACCCTGAAAAATGCATCCCAAGCTTGGGAGATGGAGAGGTGGTGGAATTCAAAATTGTGCTAGGGAGAAAAGGGTTACAAGCATCGCAGGTCACTGGGCCTGATGGTGTTCCTGTAAAAGGCAGTGTATATGCAAAAAATCGTAGTCATGTTAGACAATATCTCCATTGTAAGCCCCCCCTACAGTCTCCCTTTCCTAATCCCACCTTTCCCTTTTACCCTATGTCCTGTTACCCCCAGTGTATTCCCAATCCGTTTTTTCATCCATGGTTTCCCTCACAAAACCATGCTTTTGCCAATTGTTTCCCCAAAAATCCCTTTCCAATGCCGAGTGGGGGATGAAAAGGGGGAGGGAAGAAGTTAAACCCTCTCCTGCCTCAGCTTCCCCACAAAACATGCTCAGAGAGTTCTGTCTCCCTTCTGTCAGCCCTAAGATGTTCCACAGAATCTGTTTGGACATTTAAAGACTCAGGAGGTGGCTTGTTTTGTTTTGAAACTGTTCTTGTTATGTTTATCCAGTTGTTTTCATTCTCCTTTTATTAAAATAAAACGGGTGAGGTGTTGGGGTCCCTCCCCTGCCATGGAGCCCTGGGAGAGGGGCCCTGAGGGCACAGACACGGGGTTTCCCTGCCCCTGCTCAGCCTCGTTCCCATTGGTTGGTTTGTGTTCCCTGCGCGGGCAGAAGGACCCTTGGTCCCGTGACTGGAGCAGTTCCTCGGCAGAGCTCCGGCCATGCGGCTGGAGAAATAAACACCTCTGAAACATCTAGCAAGAATCTGTCTGTCCTATATATTTCCTTTCCACGGGACTCCTGGTTTGATATATGCGTGTTGCAGGATCCCCACTGCAACAGAAGTGTGTTTCAATCTGAAGTGTTATTAACAAATAATGATTTCATTCCCTAAAACAGTAATTTCTTGTCACATTATGAGTCTCTGCCACTTCGAAATTCCAGCAGATGCTCTGCTCTGCATGGCAAAAACTGGGGTACAGCAATTGTACAAAGCCTTTTATAATTCAGTCGTTTAGCGCCTCAGCGCAACTGTTCAAAGCAGGCTCCCACTTTCTCCAGATTTCTTCTTTCTTTTCAGATACTCCTTTCTGTATTTCAAGCTTTTTGTGTGATCCTTAATTCACAGGACAGTATGTTGATGCAGTGGTGTAACAGAAGAAACAGATTTTCTGGCATAATTTGGGACTGGGATGAATGTTAAAGTAACCAAGAGTTTCTGCAAGTGGCAGAGTGCTCAGGCAGAGACCTAGAATATGTAATTGGCTGAAAAAGCAACTCATAAGAATCTACAAAAGAAAAGGGTAGCTGACGGCTCTTAAAAAACTTGTAAGGTAAAATATAACTGTCAATTTTTGAAACTGACTGGATATGAAACACACAAAACTTGTTCTAAGAACTTAGGCTTTCTGTCTTGTTTGCATTCCTCTAAGGCAAAAAGAATATGTACTCACAAGGCCATGTAGGACCAAATCCTGATCTTGTCAAATCGACCTTTTAAAATACTTGGAACTTTATTGTCATTAACTTTGAATTTCCTTCAATGTGCCACAGTTGTCCTCAGGCTTTCTCTGCCTAACTTGGTCAAAAACTGCACAATTTAAAAAATATTTTTCTTCCTACAGAAGTGTAACAATTGCTCTAATTCTATACACAAAGTAAGTGAACATGTAAAGCAGAACTAATATAGTACTGGTCATACACAGGGTCTGATCCAGAATCTGCCTCATTCTCTCATCTGAGACTCTGGTAATTGCTCCTTCCAAAGTAGCAGTAAGAAAATTTGGTAGATGCTAACTATGAGTTTCATCTTAACCCACAACTCACATCTATTCCATCTTAAAATCCTTCTTCATATTAGAATGGTTAACTATCTAACTTCTGAAGAGCACACTGGCATAGTTAGTCCCATCCTTCAAAGCATGCAGAAGAGTGCTTAATGAACTAAGAGGTGACAATAGACAGAACATTCAGCATATTTTGATTTGCCTGTGGCTCACTCTAGTTCATTAAACCCACTTGTCAGCTGCTCTCCCTAGGTTAGGTTATGTACACACACACACCCCCCACTCCACAACTAAAGTTCAGTCTTCTGTTTTTTTACTGTCACCTACTTTTGTTCCTTGTTGTAAAGCTAGTCCAAAACCACAGTCGCACACAGATGAGTAGACAAATTCCATACTACAGTTTAAGAAATCAGCCAGTCGTTTTAATTCACTTGTCCTTATGCTATCCTTCAATTTCTCTTCTCTGCTGGTCTCCCCCCACACGCATAACTTCCTCCTATGCTGTTTCTGCTTTGCTAAGCTCAGGCAGCCCTGGGTGATCTGGGGAAGGGTGAGATCACCCTCTACACCTGCATCAGTCTGACCTGGCCCTACCAAACTTCAGAAGTTCAGAAGAGCACTCACTAACGCTGCCTCCCTGGCAGGTTTTGGTACCACGCTGAACACCTGGTGCCACCGAAAAAAATTCATCACAAACTCCACTAACATCACCTTACAGTTCCATGCCTCTTTTCACCACTACCTTATCTGATCTCCTTCCTTCAACCACTTTTATAATTGTCTGGTTAATCCATTTATCTGAATTTTAATATATTTCTTTGTGGCACCTGCAGCTTTACTAAAGCTCAGTGACAAGTCACCTTAATTTCTTATGTCCACAAAGTCAATTACTGAAAAAGATGAAATTGAACTAGTTCAACTTGTTATATCCTTGATAAATACATACAGCATTTTCCATTTGTCTCCAGGTCTTGTTTTTCCCACCAACAATTTTTCAGAAATTCTATGGCTGAAGTTGCACTACCAGGTCTATTAATTACTCAAACCGCAGCACTCCGTTACAGGAACTTCATTCACTGTTCTTCAATTACAATATACTACACACCTACATTAATCAGATAGAACCAGCGCCCCACTAAGGTTACTAATTCAAAAGCCAGATCACTCACAAGTACTGTACGGAGCTGGAGATTACTGAACACTATGAATACTGCTGTCCTCTTCCCTCAATTCTACATTCATACCTAGCCCTCAGCAGGTATCCTGCCCTTGCCCCTACATTCAGAATGCTCAATCAGTAGGAAAGACATCTTTTTAATTTAAGGCCCCGTCTCCATTATCTGAACCTCACGTTGCAGAAACCATGTACTAACACACTCCTCAAAGGTACATAAGTTGAAAAGAATCCCTTATGTTACTCCATCTTTTGCAGTTGTTACTTCTCTGCACTGTTCACCCAAAGAACCCAAATGAAACTTTTTAACATCTTACCTCTAAGAAGTTAAACTGATATAGTAACTAAAGGAAATACTCTAATTTCTGTGGGAAATCCCATGGTATAAGCAAGACATGATTCATTTGTGTGGTAATTTAAGTTTATTGTAGGTCTCTAACTTTTTGCTCCTCCTTTTATTAGCCCCATCACGCTTACTTCCTCTCCAGTTAAAACTTTATACAAGAGGGCTTTGCTTTCCCAAATTTTGTAGAATGTCAAATAGTCACATATGAACCTTCATAAAATAAAACACAAGCCTGACCCTAATGCTTTGATGTCCCCTG
Source organism: Corvus kubaryi (assembly GCF_017639235.1). Lineage (NCBI taxonomy): Eukaryota > Metazoa > Chordata > Aves > Passeriformes > Corvidae > Corvus > Corvus kubaryi. The sequence goes on from NW_024581127.1 coordinate 22,662,141, forward strand.
TTTTTGATGATACGAGTTTTAGTGAGTAAGAGATTAAGGAAAGCCTACTTATTGCCCACATTCACACAGTGTGAGCCTAAATGGTAACTTCTCCAAATTTACAGTATTTTCTTTATGTGTCTAAATTTAAAAAAAAGGCATTTTCAGTGAAAGATGCCAAAAAGTCACAGTGACCCCAAGTTTCCTTTGTTACTGATAAACACCCAACGTCCTGTTTTATATTGAACAAAGCACTTCTATTCAGCATCAGAAAAATCTTAAAAACTATAGCAAGATTTCTAACAGTGTCTGTAAGAGCAGGATCTTGGTTCCTCAAAAAGCCGGCATTTTTGAAGGGCCCTTTTACTTGCAGCTGAACAGCCACAGTGTCCAGAAGGCACTTCGTATGCCACTAGCGAGGTTGTAAGAGAATTCAGTACCCTGCTCCATCCATGACAGAAGAAAAATTACACTTAAAAACTGAGGAGTGGCAAATGAAACTTTGTTCCTGCCGCTCCCCCCCCCC